>NW_027440377.1:0-118604 GCF_031893055.1 Leptodactylus fuscus
CGACATGATACAAGTTGCAAGATCACCCAGCTAGCCTATGATGGGCTGTCACTAGATAGGCTTAACTGTCAACTTTCCCATGGCTGCGACCTTCTCAGCCAGAGCTACACTCAAGAATACACGATCAATGAAACCCTATGGGGAAAATCAAACTCCGACATGATACAAGTTGCAAGATCACCCAGCTAGCCTATGATGGGCTGTCACTAGATAGGCTTAACTGTCAACTTTCCCATGGCTGCGACCTTCTCAGCCAGAGCTACACTCAAGAATACACGATCAATGAAACCCTATGGGGAAAATCAAACTCCGACATGATACAAGTTGCAAGATCACCCAGCTAGCCTATGATGGGCTGTCACTAGATAGGCTTAACTGTCAACTTTCCCATGGCTGCGTCGTTCTCAGCCCGAGCTACACTCAAGAGTACACGATCAATGAAGCGCTACGGGGAAAATTAAACTCCTGCTTGATAGAAGTTGCCGAGTAAACGATCAATGAAACCCTATGGGGAAAATCCAACTCCGGCATGATACAAGTTGCAAGATCACCCAGCTAGCCTATGATGGGCTGTCACTAGATAGGCTTAACTGTCAACTTTCCCATGGCTGCGACCTTCTCAGCCAGAGCTACACTCAAGAATACACGATCAATGAAACCCTATGGGGAAAATCAAACTCCGACATGATACAAGTTGCAAGATCACCCAGCTAGCCTATGATGGGCTGTCACTAGATATGCTTAACTGTCAACTTTCCCATGGCTGCGTCGTTCTCAGCCCGAGCTACACTCAAGAGTACACGATCAATGAAGCGCTATGGGGAAAATTAAACTCCTGCTTGATAGAAGTTGCCGAGTAAACGATCAATGAAACTCTATGGGGAAAATCCAACTCCGGCATGATACAAGTTGCAAGATCACCCAGCTAGCCTATGATGGGCTGTCACTAGATAGGCTTAACTGTGAACTTTCCCATGGCTGCGACCTTCTCAGCCAGAGCTACACTCAAGAATACACGATCAATGAAACCCTATGGGGAAAATCAAACTCCGACATGATACAAGTTGCAAGATCACCCAGCTAGCCTATGATGGGCTGTCACTAGATAGGCTTAACTGTCAACTTTCCCATGGCTGCGACCTTCTCAGCCAGAGCTACACTCAAGAATACACGATCAATGAAACCCTATGGGGAAAATCAAACTCCGACATGATACAAGTTGCAAGATCACCCAGCTAGCCTATGATGGGCTGTCACTAGATAGGCTTAACTGTCAACTTTCCCATGGCTGCGTCGTTCTCAGCCCGAGCTACACTCAAGAGTACACGATCAATGAAGCGCTATGGGGAAAATTAAACTCCTGCTTGATAGAAGTTGCCGAGTAAACGATCAATGAAACTCTATGGGGAAAATCCAACTCCGGCATGATACAAGTTGCAAGATCACCCAGCTAGCCTATGATGGGCTGTCACTAGATAGGCTTAACTGTCAACTTTCCCATGGCTGCGACCTTCTCAGCCAGAGCTACACGCAAGAATACACGATCAGTGAAACCCTATGGGGAAAATCAAACTCCGACATGACACAAGTTGCAAGATCACCCAGCTAGCCTATGATGGGCTGTCACTAGATAGGCTTAACTGTCAACTTTCCCATGGCTGCGACCTTCTCAGCCAGAGCTACACTCAAGAATACACGATCAATGAAACCCTATGGGGAAAATCAAACTCCGACATGATACAAGTTGCAAGATCACCCAGCTAGCCTATGATGGGCTGTCACTAGATAGGCTTAACTGTCAACTTTCCCATGGCTGCGTCGTTCTCAGCCCGAGCTACACTCAAGAGTACACGATCAATGAAGCGCTATGGGGAAAATTAAACTCCTGCTTGATAGAAGTTGCCGAGTAAACGATCAATGAAACTCTATGGGGAAAATCCAACTCCGGCATGATACAAGTTGCAAGATCACCCAGCTAGCCTATGATGGGCTGTCACTAGATAGGCTTAACTGTCAACTTTCCCATGGCTGCGACCTTCTCAGCCAGAGCTACACGCAAGAATACACGATCAGTGAAACCCTATGGGGAAAATCAAACTCCGACATGACACAAGTTGCAAGATCACCCAGCTAGCCTATGATGGGCTGTCACTAGATAGGCTTAACTGTCAACTTTCCCATGGCTGCGACCTTCTCAGCCAGAGCTACACTCAAGAATACACGATCAATGAAACCCTATGGGGAAAATCAAACTCCGACATGATACAAGTTGCAAGATCACCCAGCTAGCCTATGATGGGCTGTCACTAGATAGGCTTAACTGTCAACTTTCCCATGGCTGCGTCGTTCTCAGCCCGAGCTACACTCAAGAGTACACGATCAATGAAGCGCTATGGGGAAAATTAAACTCCTGCTTGATAGAAGTTGCCGAGTAAACGATCAATGAAACTCTATGGGGAAAATCCAACTCCGGCATGATACAAGTTGCAAGATCACCCAGCTAGCCTATGATGGGCTGTCACTAGATAGGCTTAACTGTCAACTTTCCCATGGCTGCGACCTTCTCAGCCAGAGCTACACGCAAGAATACACGATCAGTGAAACCCTATGGGGAAAATCAAACTCCGACATGACACAAGTTGCAAGATCACCCAGCTAGCCTATGATGGGCTGTCACTAGATAGGCTTAACTGTCAACTTTCCCATGGCTGCGACCTTCTCAGCCAGAGCTACACTCAAGAATACACGATCAATGAAACCCTATGGGGAAAATCAAACTCCGACATGATACAAGTTGCAAGATCACCCAGCTAGCCTATGATGGGCTGTCACTAGATAGGCTTAACTGTCAACTTTCCCATGGCTGCGTCGTTCTCAGCCCGAGCTACACTCAAGAGTACACGATCAATGAAGCGCTATGGGGAAAATTAAACTCCTGCTTGATAGAAGTTGCCGAGTAAACGATCAATGAAACTCTATGGGGAAAATCCAACTCCGGCATGATACAAGTTGCAAGATCACCCAGCTAGCCTATGATGGGCTGTCACTAGATAGGCTTAACTGTAAACTTTCCCATGGCTGGGACCTTCTCAGCCAGAGCTACACTCAAGAATACACGATCAATGAAACCCTATGGGGAAAATCAAACTCCGACATGATACAAGTTGCAAGATCACCCAGCTAGCCTATGATGGGCTGTCACTAGATAGGCTTAACTGTCAACTTTCCCATGGCTGCGTCGTTCTCAGCCCGAGCTACACTCAAGAGTACACGATCAATGAAGCGCTATGGGGAAAATAAAACTCCTGCTTGATAAAAGTTGCCGAGTAAACGATCAATGAAACTCTATGGGGAAAATCCAACTCCGGCATGATACAAGTTGCAAGATCACCCAGCTAGCCTATGATGGGCTGTCACTAGATAGGCTTAACTGTCAACTTTCCCATGGCTGCGACCTTCTCAGCCAGAGCTACACTCAAGAATACACGATCAATGAAACCCTATGGGGAAAATCAAACTCCGACATGATACAAGTTGCAAGATCACCCAGCTAGCCTATGATGGGCTGTCACTAGATAGGCTTAACTGTCAACTTTTCCATGGCTGCGTCGTTCTCAGCCCGAGCTACACTCAAGAGTACACGATCAATGAAGCGCTATGGGGAAAATTAAACTCCTGCTTGATAGAAGTTGCCGAGTAAACGATCAATGAAACTCTATGGGGAAAATCCAACTCCGGCATGATACAAGTTGCAAGATCAACCAGCTAGCCTATGATGGGCTGTCACTAGATAGGCTTAACTGTCAACTTTCCCATGGCTGCGACCTTCTCAGCCAGAGCTACACTCAAGAATACACGATCAATGAAACCCTATGGGGAAAATCAAACTCCGACATGACACAAGTTGCAAGATCACCCAGCTAGCCTATGATGGGCTGTCACTAGATAGGCTTAACTGTCAACTTTCCCATGGCTGCGACCTTCTCAGCCAGAGCTACACTCAAGAATACACGATCAATGAAACCCTATGGGGAAAATCAAACTCCGACACGATACAAGTTGCAAGATCACCCAGCTAGCCTATGATGGGCTGTCACTAGATAGGCTTAACTGTCAACTTTCCCATGGCTGCGTCGTTCTCAGCCCGAGCTACACTCAAGAGTACACGATCAATGAAGCGCTATGGGGAAAATTAAACTCCTGCTTGATAGAAGTTGCCGAGTAAACGATCAATGAAACTCTATGGGGAAAATCCAACTCCGGCATGATACAAGTTGCAAGATCACCCAGCTAGCCTATGATGGGCTGTCACTAGATAGGCTTAACTGTCAACTTTCCCATGGCTGCGACCTTCTCAGCCAGAGCTACACTCAAGAATACACGATCAATGAAACCCTATGGGGAAAATCAAACTCCGACATGATACAAGTTGCAAGATCACCCAGCTAGCCTATGATGGGCTGTCACTAGATAGGCTTAACTGTCAACTTTCCCATGGCTGCGTCGTTCTCAGCCCGAGCTACACTCAAGACTACACGATCAATGAAGCGCTATGGGGAAAATTAAACTCCTGCTTGATAGAAGTTGCCGAGTAAACGATCAATGAAACTCTATGGGGAAAATCCAACTCCGGCATGATACAAGTTGCAAGATCACCCAGCTAGCCTATGATGGGCTGTCACTAGATAGGCTTAACTGTCAACTTTCCCATGGCTGGGACCTTCTCAGCCAGAGCTACACTCAAGAATACACGATCAATGAAACCCTATGGGGAAAATCAAACTCCGACATGATACAAGTTGCAAGATCACCCAGCTAGCCTATGATGGGCTGTCACTAGATAGGCTTAACTGTCAACTTTCCCATGGCTGCGTCGTTCTCAGCCCGAGCTACACTCAAGAGTACACGATCAATGAAGCGCTATGGGGAAAATAAAACTCCTGCTTGATAAAAGTTGCCGAGTAAACGATCAATGAAACTCTATGGGGAAAATCCAACTCCGGCATGATACAAGTTGCAAGATCACCCAGCTAGCCTATGATGGGCTGTCACTAGATAGGCTTAACTGTCAACTTTCCCATGGCTGCGTCGTTCTCAGCCTGAAGCGCTATGGGGAAAATTAAACTCCTGCTTGATAGAAGTTGCCGAGTAAACGATCAATGAAACTCTATGGGGAAAATCCAACTCCGGCATGATACAAGTTGCAAGATCACCCAGCTAGCCTATGATGGGCTGTCACTAGATAGGCTTAACTGTCAACTTTCCCATGGCTGGGACCTTCTCAGCCAGAGCGACACTCAAGAATACACGATCAATGAAACCCTATGGGGAAAATCAAACTCCGACATGATACAAGTTGCAAGATCACCCAGCTAGCCTATGATGGGCTGTCACTAGATAGGCTTAACTGTCAACTTTCCCATGGCTGCGACCTTCTCAGCCAGAGCTACACTCAAGAATACACGATCAATGAAACCCTATGGGGAAAATCAAACTCCGACATGATACATGTTGCAAGATCACCCAGCTAGCCTATGATGGGCTGTCACTAGATAGGCTTAACTGTCAACTTTCCCATGGCTGCGTCGTTCTCAGCCCGAGCTACACTCAAGAGTACACGATCAATGAAGCGCTATGGGGAAAATTAAACTCCTGCTTGATAGAAGTTGCCGAGTAAACGATCAATGAAACTCTATGGGGAAAATCCAACTCCGGCATGATACAAGTTGCAAGATCACCCAGCTAGCCTATGATGGGCTGTCACTAGATAGGCTTAACTGTCAACTTTCCCATGGCTGCGACCTTCTCAGCCAGAGCTACACTCAAGAATACACGATCAATGAAACCCTATGGGGAAAATCAAACTCCGACATGATACAAGTTGCAAGATCACCCAGCTAGCCTATGATGGGCTGTCACTAGATAGGCTTAACTGTCAACTTTCCCATGGCTGCGACCTTCTCAGCCAGAGCTACACTCAAGAATACACGATCAATGAAACCCTATGGGGAAAATCAAACTCCGACATGATACAAGTTGCAAGATCACCCAGCTAGCCTATGATGGGCTGTCACTAGATAGGCTTAACTGTCAACTTTCCCATGGCTGCGTCGTTCTCAGCCCGAGCTACACTCAAGAGTACACGATCAATGAAGCGCTATGGGGAAAATTAAACTCCTGCTTGATAGAAGTTGCCGAGTAAACGATCAATGAAACTCTATGGGGAAAATCCAACTCCGGCATGATACAAGTTGCAAGATCACCCAGCTAGCCTATGATGGGCTGTCACTAGATAGGCTTAACTGTCAACTTTCCCATGGCTGGGACCTTCTCAGCCAGAGCTACACTCAAGAATACACGATCAATGAAACCCTATGGGGAAAATCAAACTCCGACATGATACAAGTTGCAAGATCACCCAGCTAGCCTATGATGGGCTGTCACTAGATAGGCTTAACTGTCAACTTTCCCATGGCTGCGTCGTTCTCAGCCCGAGCTACACTCAAGAGTACACGATCAATGAAGCGCTATGGGGAAAATTAAACTCCTGCTTGATAGAAGTTGCCGAGTAAACGATCAATGAAACTCTATGGGGAAAATCCAACTCCGGCATGATACAAGTTGCAAGATCACCCAGCTAGCCTATGATGGGCTGTCACTAGATAGGCTTAACTGTCAACTTTCCCATGGCTGCGACCTTCTCAGCCAGAGCTACACTCAAGAATACACGATCAATGAAACCCTATGGGGAAAATCAAACTCCGACATGATACAAGTTGCAAGATCACCCAGCTAGCCTATGATGGGCTGTCACTAGATAGGCTTAACTGTCAACTTTCCCATGGCTGCGACCTTCTCAGCCAGAGCTACACTGAAGAATACACGATCAATGAAACCCTATGGGGAAAATCAAACTCCGACATGATACAAGTTGCAAGATCACCCAGCTAGCCTATGATGGGCTGTCACTAGATAGGCTTAACTGTCAACTTTCCCATGGCTGCGTCGTTCTCAGCCCGAGCTACACTCAAGAGTACACGATCAATGAAGCGCTATGGGGAAAATTAAACTCCTGCTTGATAGAAGTTGCCGAGTAAACGATCAATGAAACTCTATGGGGAAAATCCAACTCCGGCATGATACAAGTTGCAAGATCACCCAGCTAGCCTATGATGGGCTGTCACTAGATAGGCTTAACTGTGAACTTTCCCATGGCTGCGACCTTCTCAGCCAGAGCTACACTCAAGAATACACGATCAATGAAACCCTATGGGGAAAATCAAACTCCGACATGATACAAGTTGCAAGATCACCCAGCTAGCCTATGATGGGCTGTCACTAGATAGGCTTAACTGTCAACTTTCCCATGGCTGCGACCTTCTCAGCCAGAGCTACACTCAAGAATACACGATCAATGAAACCCTATGGGGAAAATCAAACTCCGACATGATACAAGTTGCAAGATCACCCAGCTAGCCTATGATGGGCTGTCACTAGATAGGCTTAACTGTCAACTTTCCCATGGCTGCGTCGTTCTCAGCCCGAGCTACACTCAAGAGTACACGATCAATGAAGCGCTATGGGGAAAATTAAACTCCTGCTTGATAGAAGTTGCCGAGTAAACGATCAATGAAACTCTATGGGGAAAATCCAACTCCGGCATGATACAAGTTGCAAGATCACCCAGCTAGCCTATGATGGGCTGTCACTAGATAGGCTTAACTGTCAACTTTCCCATGGCTGCGACCTTCTCAGCCAGAGCTACACGCAAGAATACACGATCAGTGAAACCCTATGGGGAAAATCAAACTCCGACATGACACAAGTTGCAAGATCACCCAGCTAGCCTATGATGGGCTGTCACTAGATAGGCTTAACTGTCAACTTTCCCATGGCTGCGACCTTCTCAGCCAGAGCTACACTCAAGAATACACGATCAATGAAACCCTATGGGGAAAATCAAACTCCGACATGATACAAGTTGCAAGATCACCCAGCTAGCCTATGATGGGCTGTCACTAGATAGGCTTAACTGTCAACTTTCCCATGGCTGCGTCGTTCTCAGCCCGAGCTACACTCAAGAGTACACGATCAATGAAGCGCTATGGGGAAAATTAAACTCCTGCTTGATAGAAGTTGCCGAGTAAACGATCAATGAAACTCTATGGGGAAAATCCAACTCCGGCATGATACAAGTTGCAAGATCACCCAGCTAGCCTATGATGGGCTGTCACTAGATAGGCTTAACTGTCAACTTTCCCATGGCTGCGACCTTCTCAGCCAGAGCTACACGCAAGAATACACGATCAGTGAAACCCTATGGGGAAAATCAAACTCCGACATGACACAAGTTGCAAGATCACCCAGCTAGCCTATGATGGGCTGTCACTAGATAGGCTTAACTGTCAACTTTCCCATGGCTGCGACCTTCTCAGCCAGAGCTACACTCAAGAATACACGATCAATGAAACCCTATGGGGAAAATCAAACTCCGACATGATACAAGTTGCAAGATCACCCAGCTAGCCTATGATGGGCTGTCACTAGATAGGCTTAACTGTCAACTTTCCCATGGCTGCGTCGTTCTCAGCCCGAGCTACACTCAAGAGTACACGATCAATGAAGCGCTATGGGGAAAATTAAACTCCTGCTTGATAGAAGTTGCCGAGTAAACGATCAATGAAACTCTATGGGGAAAATCCAACTCCGGCATGATACAAGTTGCAAGATCACCCAGCTAGCCTATGATGGGCTGTCACTAGATAGGCTTAACTGTCAACTTTCCCATGGCTGCGACCTTCTCAGCCAGAGCTACACGCAAGAATACACGATCAGTGAAACCCTATGGGGAAAATCAAACTCCGACATGACACAAGTTGCAAGATCACCCAGCTAGCCTATGATGGGCTGTCACTAGATAGGCTTAACTGTCAACTTTCCCATGGCTGCGACCTTCTCAGCCAGAGCTACACTCAAGAATACACGATCAATGAAACCCTATGGGGAAAATCAAACTCCGACATGATACAAGTTGCAAGATCACCCAGCTAGCCTATGATGGGCTGTCACTAGATAGGCTTAACTGTCAACTTTCCCATGGCTGCGTCGTTCTCAGCCCGAGCTACACTCAAGAGTACACGATCAATGAAGCGCTATGGGGAAAATTAAACTCCTGCTTGATAGAAGTTGCCGAGTAAACGATCAATGAAACTCTATGGGGAAAATCCAACTCCGGCATGATACAAGTTGCAAGATCACCCAGCTAGCCTATGATGGGCTGTCACTAGATAGGCTTAACTGTAAACTTTCCCATGGCTGGGACCTTCTCAGCCAGAGCTACACTCAAGAATACACGATCAATGAAACCCTATGGGGAAAATCAAACTCCGACATGATACAAGTTGCAAGATCACCCAGCTAGCCTATGATGGGCTGTCACTAGATAGGCTTAACTGTCAACTTTCCCATGGCTGCGTCGTTCTCAGCCCGAGCTACACTCAAGAGTACACGATCAATGAAGCGCTATGGGGAAAATAAAACTCCTGCTTGATAAAAGTTGCCGAGTAAACGATCAATGAAACTCTATGGGGAAAATCCAACTCCGGCATGATACAAGTTGCAAGATCACCCAGCTAGCCTATGATGGGCTGTCACTAGATAGGCTTAACTGTCAACTTTCCCATGGCTGCGACCTTCTCAGCCAGAGCTACACTCAAGAATACACGATCAATGAAACCCTATGGGGAAAATCAAACTCCGACATGATACAAGTTGCAAGATCACCCAGCTAGCCTATGATGGGCTGTCACTAGATAGGCTTAACTGTCAACTTTTCCATGGCTGCGTCGTTCTCAGCCCGAGCTACACTCAAGAGTACACGATCAATGAAGCGCTATGGGGAAAATTAAACTCCTGCTTGATAGAAGTTGCCGAGTAAACGATCAATGAAACTCTATGGGGAAAATCCAACTCCGGCATGATACAAGTTGCAAGATCAACCAGCTAGCCTATGATGGGCTGTCACTAGATAGGCTTAACTGTCAACTTTCCCATGGCTGCGACCTTCTCAGCCAGAGCTACACTCAAGAATACACGATCAATGAAACCCTATGGGGAAAATCAAACTCCGACATGACACAAGTTGCAAGATCACCCAGCTAGCCTATGATGGGCTGTCACTAGATAGGCTTAACTGTCAACTTTCCCATGGCTGCGACCTTCTCAGCCAGAGCTACACTCAAGAATACACGATCAATGAAACCCTATGGGGAAAATCAAACTCCGACACGATACAAGTTGCAAGATCACCCAGCTAGCCTATGATGGGCTGTCACTAGATAGGCTTAACTGTCAACTTTCCCATGGCTGCGTCGTTCTCAGCCCGAGCTACACTCAAGAGTACACGATCAATGAAGCGCTATGGGGAAAATTAAACTCCTGCTTGATAGAAGTTGCCGAGTAAACGATCAATGAAACTCTATGGGGAAAATCCAACTCCGGCATGATACAAGTTGCAAGATCACCCAGCTAGCCTATGATGGGCTGTCACTAGATAGGCTTAACTGTCAACTTTCCCATGGCTGCGACCTTCTCAGCCAGAGCTACACTCAAGAATACACGATCAATGAAACCCTATGGGGAAAATCAAACTCCGACATGATACAAGTTGCAAGATCACCCAGCTAGCCTATGATGGGCTGTCACTAGATAGGCTTAACTGTCAACTTTCCCATGGCTGCGTCGTTCTCAGCCCGAGCTACACTCAAGACTACACGATCAATGAAGCGCTATGGGGAAAATTAAACTCCTGCTTGATAGAAGTTGCCGAGTAAACGATCAATGAAACTCTATGGGGAAAATCCAACTCCGGCATGATACAAGTTGCAAGATCACCCAGCTAGCCTATGATGGGCTGTCACTAGATAGGCTTAACTGTCAACTTTCCCATGGCTGGGACCTTCTCAGCCAGAGCTACACTCAAGAATACACGATCAATGAAACCCTATGGGGAAAATCAAACTCCGACATGATACAAGTTGCAAGATCACCCAGCTAGCCTATGATGGGCTGTCACTAGATAGGCTTAACTGTCAACTTTCCCATGGCTGCGTCGTTCTCAGCCCGAGCTACACTCAAGAGTACACGATCAATGAAGCGCTATGGGGAAAATAAAACTCCTGCTTGATAAAAGTTGCCGAGTAAACGATCAATGAAACTCTATGGGGAAAATCCAACTCCGGCATGATACAAGTTGCAAGATCACCCAGCTAGCCTATGATGGGCTGTCACTAGATAGGCTTAACTGTCAACTTTCCCATGGCTGCGTCGTTCTCAGCCTGAAGCGCTATGGGGAAAATTAAACTCCTGCTTGATAGAAGTTGCCGAGTAAACGATCAATGAAACTCTATGGGGAAAATCCAACTCCGGCATGATACAAGTTGCAAGATCACCCAGCTAGCCTATGATGGGCTGTCACTAGATAGGCTTAACTGTCAACTTTCCCATGGCTGGGACCTTCTCAGCCAGAGCGACACTCAAGAATACACGATCAATGAAACCCTATGGGGAAAATCAAACTCCGACATGATACAAGTTGCAAGATCACCCAGCTAGCCTATGATGGGCTGTCACTAGATAGGCTTAACTGTCAACTTTCCCATGGCTGCGACCTTCTCAGCCAGAGCTACACTCAAGAATACACGATCAATGAAACCCTATGGGGAAAATCAAACTCCGACATGATACATGTTGCAAGATCACCCAGCTAGCCTATGATGGGCTGTCACTAGATAGGCTTAACTGTCAACTTTCCCATGGCTGCGTCGTTCTCAGCCCGAGCTACACTCAAGAGTACACGATCAATGAAGCGCTATGGGGAAAATTAAACTCCTGCTTGATAGAAGTTGCCGAGTAAACGATCAATGAAACTCTATGGGGAAAATCCAACTCCGGCATGATACAAGTTGCAAGATCACCCAGCTAGCCTATGATGGGCTGTCACTAGATAGGCTTAACTGTCAACTTTCCCATGGCTGCGACCTTCTCAGCCAGAGCTACACTCAAGAATACACGATCAATGAAACCCTATGGGGAAAATCAAACTCCGACATGATACAAGTTGCAAGATCACCCAGCTAGCCTATGATGGGCTGTCACTAGATAGGCTTAACTGTCAACTTTCCCATGGCTGCGACCTTCTCAGCCAGAGCTACACTCAAGAATACACGATCAATGAAACCCTATGGGGAAAATCAAACTCCGACATGATACAAGTTGCAAGATCACCCAGCTAGCCTATGATGGGCTGTCACTAGATAGGCTTAACTGTCAACTTTCCCATGGCTGCGTCGTTCTCAGCCCGAGCTACACTCAAGAGTACACGATCAATGAAGCGCTATGGGGAAAATTAAACTCCTGCTTGATAGAAGTTGCCGAGTAAACGATCAATGAAACTCTATGGGGAAAATCCAACTCCGGCATGATACAAGTTGCAAGATCACCCAGCTAGCCTATGATGGGCTGTCACTAGATAGGCTTAACTGTCAACTTTCCCATGGCTGGGACCTTCTCAGCCAGAGCTACACTCAAGAATACACGATCAATGAAACCCTATGGGGAAAATCAAACTCCGACATGATACAAGTTGCAAGATCACCCAGCTAGCCTATGATGGGCTGTCACTAGATAGGCTTAACTGTCAACTTTCCCATGGCTGCGTCGTTCTCAGCCCGAGCTACACTCAAGAGTACACGATCAATGAAGCGCTATGGGGAAAATTAAACTCCTGCTTGATAGAAGTTGCCGAGTAAACGATCAATGAAACTCTATGGGGAAAATCCAACTCCGGCATGATACAAGTTGCAAGATCACCCAGCTAGCCTATGATGGGCTGTCACTAGATAGGCTTAACTGTCAACTTTCCCATGGCTGCGACCTTCTCAGCCAGAGCTACACTCAAGAATACACGATCAATGAAACCCTATGGGGAAAATCAAACTCCGACATGATACAAGTTGCAAGATCACCCAGCTAGCCTATGATGGGCTGTCACTAGATAGGCTTAACTGTCAACTTTCCCATGGCTGCGACCTTCTCAGCCAGAGCTACACTGAAGAATACACGATCAATGAAACCCTATGGGGAAAATCAAACTCCGACATGATACAAGTTGCAAGATCACCCAGCTAGCCTATGATGGGCTGTCACTAGATAGGCTTAACTGTCAACTTTCCCATGGCTGCGTCGTTCTCAGCCCGAGCTACACTCAAGAGTACACGATCAATGAAGCGCTATGGGGAAAATTAAACTCCTGCTTGATAGAAGTTGCCGAGTAAACGATCAATGAAACTCTATGGGGAAATTTCAACTCCGGCATGATACAAGTTGCAAGATCACCCAGCTAGCCTATGATGGGCTGTCACTAGATAGGCTTAACTGTCAACTTTCCCATGGCTGCGACCTTCTCAGCCAGAGCTACACTGAAGAATACACGATCAATGAAACCCTATGGGGAAAATCAAACTCCGACATGATACAAGTTGCAAGATCACCCAGCTAGCCTATGATGGGCTGTCACTAGATAGGCTTAACTGTCAACTTTCCCATGGCTGCGTCGTTCTCAGCCCGAGCTACACTCAAGAGTACACGATCAATGAAGCGCTATGGGGAAAATTAAACTCCTGCTTGATAGAAGTTGCCGAGTAAACGATCAATGAAACTCTATGGGGAAAATCCAACTCCGGCATGATACAAGTTGCAAGATCACCCAGCTAGCCTATGATGGGCTGTCACTAGATAGGCTTAACTGTCAACTTTCCCATGGCTGGGACCTTCTCAGCCAGAGCTACACTCAAGAATACACGATCAATGAAACCCTATGGGGAAAATCAAACTCCGACATGATACAAGTTGCAAGATCACCCAGCTAGCCTATGATGGGCTGTCACTAGATAGGCTTAACTGTCAACTTTCCCATGGCTGCGACCTTCTCAGCCAGAGCTACACTCAAGAATACACGATCAATGAAACCCTATGGGGAAAATCAAACTCCGACATGATACAAGTTGCAAGATCACCCAGCTAGCCTATGATGGGCTGTCACTAGATAGGCTTAACTGTCAACTTTCCCATGGCTGCGACCTTCTCAGCCAGAGCTACACTCAAGAATACACGATCAATGAAACCCTATGGGGAAAATCAAACTCCGACATGATACAAGTTGCAAGATCACCCAGCTAGCCTATGATGGGCTGTCACTAGATAGGCTTAACTGTCAACTTTCCCATGGCTGCGTCGTTCTCAGCCCGAGCTACACTCAAGAGTACACGATCAATGAAGCGCTACGGGGAAAATTAAACTCCTGCTTGATAGAAGTTGCCGAGTAAACGATCAATGAAACCCTATGGGGAAAATCCAACTCCGGCATGATACAAGTTGCAAGATCACCCAGCTAGCCTATGATGGGCTGTCACTAGATAGGCTTAACTGTCAACTTTCCCATGGCTGCGACCTTCTCAGCCAGAGCTACACTCAAGAATACACGATCAATGAAACCCTATGGGGAAAATCAAACTCCGACATGATACAAGTTGCAAGATCACCCAGCTAGCCTATGATGGGCTGTCACTAGATATGCTTAACTGTCAACTTTCCCATGGCTGCGTCGTTCTCAGCCCGAGCTACACTCAAGAGTACACGATCAATGAAGCGCTATGGGGAAAATTAAACTCCTGCTTGATAGAAGTTGCCGAGTAAACGATCAATGAAACTCTATGGGGAAAATCCAACTCCGGCATGATACAAGTTGCAAGATCACCCAGCTAGCCTATGATGGGCTGTCACTAGATAGGCTTAACTGTGAACTTTCCCATGGCTGCGACCTTCTCAGCCAGAGCTACACTCAAGAATACACGATCAATGAAACCCTATGGGGAAAATCAAACTCCGACATGATACAAGTTGCAAGATCACCCAGCTAGCCTATGATGGGCTGTCACTAGATAGGCTTA
Source organism: Leptodactylus fuscus (assembly GCF_031893055.1). Taxonomy (NCBI): domain Eukaryota; kingdom Metazoa; phylum Chordata; class Amphibia; order Anura; family Leptodactylidae; genus Leptodactylus; species Leptodactylus fuscus. Next base: position 15,009 of record NW_027440377.1, read on the forward strand.
ACTGTCAACTTTCCCATGGCTGCGACCTTCTCAGCCAGAGCTACACTCAAGAATACACGATCAATGAAACCCTATGGGGAAAATCAAACTCCGACATGATACAAGTTGCAAGATCACCCAGCTAGCCTATGATGGGCTGTCACTAGATAGGCTTAACTGTCAACTTTCCCATGGCTGCGTCGTTCTCAGCCCGAGCTACACTCAAGAGTACACGATCAATGAAGCGCTATGGGGAAAATTAAACTCCTGCTTGATAGAAGTTGCCGAGTAAACGATCAATGAAACTCTATGGGGAAAATCCAACTCCGGCATGATACAAGTTGCAAGATCACCCAGCTAGCCTATGATGGGCTGTCACTAGATAGGCTTAACTGTCAACTTTCCCATGGCTGCGACCTTCTCAGCCAGAGCTACACGCAAGAATACACGATCAGTGAAACCCTATGGGGAAAATCAAACTCCGACATGACACAAGTTGCAAGATCACCCAGCTAGCCTATGATGGGCTGTCACTAGATAGGCTTAACTGTCAACTTTCCCATGGCTGCGACCTTCTCAGCCAGAGCTACACTCAAGAATACACGATCAATGAAACCCTATGGGGAAAATCAAACTCCGACATGATACAAGTTGCAAGATCACCCAGCTAGCCTATGATGGGCTGTCACTAGATAGGCTTAACTGTCAACTTTCCCATGGCTGCGTCGTTCTCAGCCCGAGCTACACTCAAGAGTACACGATCAATGAAGCGCTATGGGGAAAATTAAACTCCTGCTTGATAGAAGTTGCCGAGTAAACGATCAATGAAACTCTATGGGGAAAATCCAACTCCGGCATGATACAAGTTGCAAGATCACCCAGCTAGCCTATGATGGGCTGTCACTAGATAGGCTTAACTGTAAACTTTCCCATGGCTGGGACCTTCTCAGCCAGAGCTACACTCAAGAATACACGATCAATGAAACCCTATGGGGAAAATCAAACTCCGACATGATACAAGTTGCAAGATCACCCAGCTAGCCTATGATGGGCTGTCACTAGATAGGCTTAACTGTCAACTTTCCCATGGCTGCGTCGTTCTCAGCCCGAGCTACACTCAAGAGTACACGATCAATGAAGCGCTATGGGGAAAATAAAACTCCTGCTTGATAAAAGTTGCCGAGTAAACGATCAATGAAACTCTATGGGGAAAATCCAACTCCGGCATGATACAAGTTGCAAGATCACCCAGCTAGCCTATGATGGGCTGTCACTAGATAGGCTTAACTGTCAACTTTCCCATGGCTGCGTCGTTCTCAGCCCGAGCTACACTCAAGAGTACACGATCAATGAAGCGCTATGGGGAAAATTAAACTCCTGCTTGATAGAAGTTGCCGAGTAAACGATCAATGAAACTCTATGGGAAAAATCCAACTCCGGCATGATACAAGTTGCAAGATCACCCAGCTAGCCTATGATGGGCTGTCACTAGATAGACTTAACTGTCAACTTTCCCATGGCTGGGACCTTCTCAGCCAGAGCGACACTCAAGAATACACGATCAATGAAACCCTATGGGGAAAATCAAACTCCGACATGATACAAGTTGCAAGATCACCCAGCTAGCCTATGATGGGCTGTCACTAGATAGGCTTAACTGTCAACTTTCCCATGGCTGCGACCTTCTCAGCCAGAGCTACACTCAAGAATACACGATCAATGAAACCCTATGGGGAAAATCAAACTCCGACATGATACATGTTGCAAGATCACCCAGCTAGCCTATGATGGGCTGTCACTAGATAGGCTTAACTGTCAACTTTCCCATGGCTGCGTCGTTCTCAGCCCGAGCTACACTCAAGAGTACACGATCAATGAAGCGCTATGGGGAAAATTAAACTCCTGCTTGATAGAAGTTGCCGAGTAAACGATCAATGAAACTCTATGGGGAAAATCCAACTCCGGCATGATACAAGTTGCAAGATCACCCAGCTAGCCTATGATGGGCTGTCACTAGATAGGCTTAACTGTCAACTTTCCCATGGCTGCGACCTTCTCAGCCAGAGCTACACTCAAGAATACACGATCAATGAAACCCTATGGGGAAAATCAAACTCCGACATGATACAAGTTGCAAGATCACCCAGCTAGCCTATGATGGGCTTTCACTAGATAGGCTTAACTGTCAACTTTCCCATGGCTGCGTCGTTCTCAGCCCGAGCTACACTCAAGAGTACACGATCAATGAAGCGCTATGGGGAAAATAAAACTCCTGCTTGATAAAAGTTGCCGAGTAAACGATCAATGAAACTCTATGGGGAAAATCCAACTCCGGCATGATACAAGTTGCAAGATCACCCAGCTAGCCTATGATGGGCTGTCACTAGATAGGCTTAACTGTCAACTTTCCCATGGCTGCGACCTTCTCAGCCAGAGCTACACTCAAGAATACACGATCAATGAAACCCTATGGGGAAAATCAAACTCCGACATGATACAAGTTGCAAGATCACCCAGCTAGCCTATGATGGGCTGTCACTAGATAGGCTTAACTGTCAACTTTCCCATGGCTGCGTCGTTCTCAGCCCGAGCTACACTCAAGAGTACACGATCAATGAAGCGCTATGGGGAAAATTAAACTCCTGCTTGATAGAAGTTGCCGAGTAAACGATCAATGAAACTCTATGGGGAAAATCCAACTCCGGCATGATACAAGTTGCAAGATCACCCAGCTAGCCTATGATGGGCTGTCACTAGATAGGCTTAACTGTAAACTTTCCCATGGCTGGGACCTTCTCAGCCAGAGCTACACTCAAGAATACACGATCAATGAAACCCTATGGGGAAAATCAAACTCCGACATGATACAAGTTGCAAGATCACCCAGCTAGCCTATGATGGGCTGTCACTAGATAGGCTTAACTGTCAACTTTCCCATGGCTGCGTCGTTCTCAGCCCGAGCTACACTCAAGAGTACACGATCAATGAAGCGCTATGGGGAAAATAAAACTCCTGCTTGATAAAAGTTGCCGAGTAAACGATCAATGAAACTCTATGGGGAAAATCCAACTCCGGCATGATACAAGTTGCAAGATCACCCAGCTAGCCTATGATGGGCTGTCACTAGATAGGCTTAACTGTCAACTTTCCCATGGCTGCGTCGTTCTCAGCCCGAGCTACACTCAAGAGTACACGATCAATGAAGCGCTATGGGGAAAATTAAACTCCTGCTTGATAGAAGTTGCCGAGTAAACGATCAATGAAACTCTATGGGAAAAATCCAACTCCGGCATGATACAAGTTGCAAGATCACCCAGCTAGCCTATGATGGGCTGTCACTAGATAGACTTAACTGTCAACTTTCCCATGGCTGGGACCTTCTCAGCCAGAGCGACACTCAAGAATACACGATCAATGAAACCCTATGGGGAAAATCAAACTCCGACATGATACAAGTTGCAAGATCACCCAGCTAGCCTATGATGGGCTGTCACTAGATAGGCTTAACTGTCAACTTTCCCATGGCTGCGACCTTCTCAGCCAGAGCTACACTCAAGAATACACGATCAATGAAACCCTATGGGGAAAATCAAACTCCGACATGATACATGTTGCAAGATCACCCAGCTAGCCTATGATGGGCTGTCACTAGATAGGCTTAACTGTCAACTTTCCCATGGCTGCGTCGTTCTCAGCCCGAGCTACACTCAAGAGTACACGATCAATGAAGCGCTATGGGGAAAATTAAACTCCTGCTTGATAGAAGTTGCCGAGTAAACGATCAATGAAACTCTATGGGGAAAATCCAACTCCGGCATGATACAAGTTGCAAGATCACCCAGCTAGCCTATGATGGGCTGTCACTAGATAGGCTTAACTGTCAACTTTCCCATGGCTGCGACCTTCTCAGCCAGAGCTACACTCAAGAATACACGATCAATGAAACCCTATGGGGAAAATCAAACTCCGACATGATACAAGTTGCAAGATCACCCAGCTAGCCTATGATGGGCTTTCACTAGATAGGCTTAACTGTCAACTTTCCCATGGCTGCGTCGTTCTCAGCCCGAGCTACACTCAAGAGTACACGATCAATGAAGCGCTATGGGGAAAATAAAACTCCTGCTTGATAAAAGTTGCCGAGTAAACGATCAATGAAACTCTATGGGGAAAATCCAACTCCGGCATGATACAAGTTGCAAGATCACCCAGCTAGCCTATGATGGGCTGTCACTAGATAGGCTTAACTGTCAACTTTCCCATGGCTGCGACCTTCTCAGCCAGAGCTACACTCAAGAATACACGATCAATGAAACCCTATGGGGAAAATCAAACTCCGACATGATACAAGTTGCAAGATCACCCAGCTAGCCTATGATGGGCTGTCACTAGATAGGCTTAACTGTCAACTTTCCCATGGCTGCGTCGTTCTCAGCCCGAGCTACACTCAAGAGTACACGATCAATGAAGCGCTATGGGGAAAATTAAACTCCTGCTTGATAGAAGTTGCCGAGTAAACGATCAATGAAACTCTATGGGGAAAATCCAACTCCGGCATGATACAAGTTGCAAGATCACCCAGCTAGCCTATGATGGGCTGTCACTAGATAGGCTTAACTGTAAACTTTCCCATGGCTGGGACCTTCTCAGCCAGAGCTACACTCAAGAATACACGATCAATGAAACCCTATGGGGAAAATCAAACTCCGACATGATACAAGTTGCAAGATCACCCAGCTAGCCTATGATGGGCTGTCACTAGATAGGCTTAACTGTCAACTTTCCCATGGCTGCGTCGTTCTCAGCCCGAGCTACACTCAAGAGTACACGATCAATGAAGCGCTATGGGGAAAATAAAACTCCTGCTTGATAAAAGTTGCCGAGTAAACGATCAATGAAACTCTATGGGGAAAATCCAACTCCGGCATGATACAAGTTGCAAGATCACCCAGCTAGCCTATGATGGGCTGTCACTAGATAGGCTTAACTGTCAACTTTCCCATGGCTGCGACCTTCTCAGCCAGAGCTACACTCAAGAATACACGATCAATGAAACCCTATGGGGAAAATCAAACTCCGACATGATACAAGTTGCAAGATCACCCAGCTAGCCTATGATGGGCTGTCACTAGATAGGCTTAACTGTCAACTTTCCCATGGCTGCGTCGTTCTCAGCCCGAGCTACACTCAAGAGTACACGATCAATGAAGCGCTATGGGGAAAATTAAACTCCTGCTTGATAGAAGTTGCCGAGTAAACGATCAATGAAACTCTATGGGGAAAATCCAACTCCGGCATGATACAAGTTGCAAGATCACCCAGCTAGCCTATGATGGGCTGTCACTAGATAGGCTTAACTGTAAACTTTCCCATGGCTGGGACCTTCTCAGCCAGAGCTACACTCAAGAATACACGATCAATGAAACCCTATGGGGAAAATCAAACTCCGACATGATACAAGTTGCAAGATCACCCAGCTAGCCTATGATGGGCTGTCACTAGATAGGCTTAACTGTCAACTTTCCCATGGCTGCGTCGTTCTCAGCCCGAGCTACACTCAAGAGTACACGATCAATGAAGCGCTATGGGGAAAATAAAACTCCTGCTTGATAAAAGTTGCCGAGTAAACGATCAATGAAACTCTATGGGGAAAATCCAACTCCGGCATGATACAAGTTGCAAGATCACCCAGCTAGCCTATGATGGGCTGTCACTAGATAGGCTTAACTGTCAACTTTCCCATGGCTGCGACCTTCTCAGCCAGAGCTACACTCAAGAATACACGATCAATGAAACCCTATGGGGAAAATCAAACTCCGACATGATACAAGTTGCAAGATCACCCAGCTAGCCTATGATGGGCTGTCACTAGATAGGCTTAACTGTCAACTTTTCCATGGCTGCGTCGTTCTCAGCCCGAGCTACACTCAAGAGTACACGATCAATGAAGCGCTATGGGGAAAATTAAACTCCTGCTTGATAGAAGTTGCCGAGTAAACGATCAATGAAACTCTATGGGGAAAATCCAACTCCGGCATGATACAAGTTGCAAGATCACCCAGCTAGCCTATGATGGGCTGTCACTAGATAGGCTTAACTGTCAACTTTCCCATGGCTGCGACCTTCTCAGCCAGAGCTACACTCAAGAATACACGATCAATGAAACCCTATGGGGAAAATCAAACTCCGACATGACACAAGTTGCAAGATCACCCAGCTAGCCTATGATGGGCTGTCACTAGATAGGCTTAACTGTCAACTTTCCCATGGCTGCGACCTTCTCAGCCAGAGCTACACTCAAGAATACACGATCAATGAAACCCTATGGGGAAAATCAAACTCCGACACGATACAAGTTGCAAGATCACCCAGCTAGCCTATGATGGGCTGTCACTAGATAGGCTTAACTGTCAACTTTCCCATGGCTGCGTCGTTCTCAGCCCGAGCTACACTCAAGAGTACACGATCAATGAAGCGCTATGGGGAAAATTAAACTCCTGCTTGATAGAAGTTGCCGAGTAAACGATCAATGAAACTCTATGGGGAAAATCCAACTCCGGCATGATACAAGTTGCAAGATCACCCAGCTAGCCTATGATGGGCTGTCACTAGATAGGCTTAACTGTCAACTTTCCCATGGCTGCGACCTTCTCAGCCAGAGCTACACTCAAGAATACACGATCAATGAAACCCTATGGGGAAAATCAAACTCCGACATGATACAAGTTGCAAGATCACCCAGCTAGCCTATGATGGGCTGTCACTAGATAGGCTTAACTGTCAACTTTCCCATGGCTGCGACCTTCTCAGCCAGAGCTACACTCAAGAATACACGATCAATGAAACCCTATGGGGAAAATCAAACTCCGACATGATACAAGTTGCAAGATCACCCAGCTAGCCTATGATGGGCTGTCACTAGATAGGCTTAACTGTCAACTTTCCCATGGCTGCGTCGTTCTCAGCCCGAGCTACACTCAAGACTACACGATCAATGAAGCGCTATGGGGAAAATTAAACTCCTGCTTGATAGAAGTTGCCGAGTAAACGATCAATGAAACTCTATGGGGAAAATCCAACTCCGGCATGATACAAGTTGCAAGATCACCCAGCTAGCCTATGATGGGCTGTCACTAGATAGGGTTAACTGTCAACTTTCCCATGGCTGGGACCTTCTCAGCCAGAGCTACACTCAAGAATACACGATCAATGAAACCCTATGGGGAAAATCAAACTCCGACATGATACAAGTTGCAAGATCACCCAGCTAGCCTATGATGGGCTGTCACTAGATAGGCTTAACTGTCAACTTTCCCATGGCTGCGTCGTTCTCAGCCCGAGCTACACTCAAGAGTACACGATCAATGAAGCGCTATGGGGAAAATAAAACTCCTGCTTGATAAAAGTTGCCGAGTAAACGATCAATGAAACTCTATGGGGAAAATCCAACTCCGGCATGATACAAGTTGCAAGATCACCCAGCTAGCCTATGATGGGCTGTCACTAGATAGGCTTAACTGTCAACTTTCCCATGGCTGCGTCGTTCTCAGCCTGAAGCGCTATGGGGAAAATTAAACTCCTGCTTGATAGAAGTTGCCGAGTAAACGATCAATGAAACTCTATGGGGAAAATCCAACTCCGGCATGATACAAGTTGCAAGATCACCCAGCTAGCCTATGATGGGCTGTCACTAGATAGGCTTAACTGTCAACTTTCCCATGGCTGGGACCTTCTCAGCCAGAGCGACACTCAAGAATACACGATCAATGAAACCCTATGGGGAAAATCAAACTCCGACATGATACAAGTTGCAAGATCACCCAGCTAGCCTATGATGGGCTGTCACTAGATAGGCTTAACTGTCAACTTTCCCATGGCTGCGACCTTCTCAGCCAGAGCTACACTCAAGAATACACGATCAATGAAACCCTATGGGGAAAATCAAACTCCGACATGATACATGTTGCAAGATCACCCAGCTAGCCTATGATGGGCTGTCACTAGATAGGCTTAACTGTCAACTTTCCCATGGCTGCGTCGTTCTCAGCCCGAGCTACACTCAAGAGTACACGATCAATGAAGCGCTATGGGGAAAATTAAACTCCTGCTTGATAGAAGTTGCCGAGTAAACGATCAATGAAACTCTATGGGGAAAATCCAACTCCGGCATGATACAAGTTGCAAGATCACCCAGCTAGCCTATGATGGGCTGTCACTAGATAGGCTTAACTGTCAACTTTCCCATGGCTGCGACCTTCTCAGCCAGAGCTACACTCAAGAATACACGATCAATGAAACCCTATGGGGAAAATCAAACTCCGACATGATACAAGTTGCAAGATCACCCAGCTAGCCTATGATGGGCTGTCACTAGATAGGCTTAACTGTCAACTTTCCCATGGCTGCGACCTTCTCAGCCAGAGCTACACTCAAGAATACACGATCAATGAAACCCTATGGGGAAAATCAAACTCCGACATGATACAAGTTGCAAGATCACCCAGCTAGCCTATGATGGGCTGTCACTAGATAGGCTTAACTGTCAACTTTCCCATGGCTGCGTCGTTCTCAGCCCGAGCTACACTCAAGAGTACACGATCAATGAAGCGCTATGGGGAAAATTAAACTCCTGCTTGATAGAAGTTGCCGAGTAAACGATCAATGAAACTCTATGGGGAAAATCCAACTCCGGCATGATACAAGTTGCAAGATCACCCAGCTAGCCTATGATGGGCTGTCACTAGATAGGCTTAACTGTCAACTTTCCCATGGCTGCGACCTTCTCAGCCAGAGCTACACTCAAGAATACACGATCAATGAAACCCTATGGGGAAAATCAAACTCCGACATGATACAAGTTGCAAGATCACCCAGCTAGCCTATGATGGGCTGTCACTAGATAGGCTTAACTGTCAACTTTCCCATGGCTGCGACCTTCTCAGCCAGAGCTACACTGAAGAATACACGATCAATGAAACCCTATGGGGAAAATCAAACTCCGACATGATACAAGTTGCAAGATCACCCAGCTAGCCTATGATGGGCTGTCACTAGATAGGCTTAACTGTCAACTTTCCCATGGCTGCGTCGTTCTCAGCCCGAGCTACACTCAAGAGTACACGATCAATGAAGCGCTATGGGGAAAATTAAACTCCTGCTTGATAGAAGTTGCCGAGTAAACGATCAATGAAACTCTATGGGGAAATTTCAACTCCGGCATGATACAAGTTGCAAGATCACCCAGCTAGCCTATGATGGGCTGTCACTAGATAGGCTTAACTGTCAACTTTCCCATGGCTGCGACCTTCTCAGCCAGAGCTACACTGAAGAATACACGATCAATGAAACCCTATGGGGAAAATCAAACTCCGACATGATACAAGTTGCAAGATCACCCAGCTAGCCTATGATGGGCTGTCACTAGATAGGCTTAACTGTCAACTTTCCCATGGCTGCGTCGTTCTCAGCCCGAGCTACACTCAAGAGTACACGATCAATGAAGCGCTATGGGGAAAATTAAACTCCTGCTTGATAGAAGTTGCCGAGTAAACGATCAATGAAACTCTATGGGGAAAATCCAACTCCGGCATGATACAAGTTGCAAGATCACCCAGCTAGCCTATGATGGGCTGTCACTAGATAGGCTTAACTGTCAACTTTCCCATGGCTGGGACCTTCTCAGCCAGAGCTACACTCAAGAATACACGATCAATGAAACCCTATGGGGAAAATCAAACTCCGACATGATACAAGTTGCAAGATCACCCAGCTAGCCTATGATGGGCTGTCACTAGATAGGCTTAACTGTCAACTTTCCCATGGCTGCGACCTTCTCAGCCAGAGCTACACTCAAGAATACACGATCAATGAAACCCTATGGGGAAAATCAAACTCCGACATGATACAAGTTGCAAGATCACCCAGCTAGCCTATGATGGGCTGTCACTAGATAGGCTTAACTGTCAACTTTCCCATGGCTGCGACCTTCTCAGCCAGAGCTACACTCAAGAATACACGATCAATGAAACCCTATGGGGAAAATCAAACTCCGACATGATACAAGTTGCAAGATCACCCAGCTAGCCTATGATGGGCTGTCACTAGATAGGCTTAACTGTCAACTTTCCCATGGCTGCGTCGTTCTCAGCCCGAGCTACACTCAAGAGTACACGATCAATGAAGCGCTACGGGGAAAATTAAACTCCTGCTTGATAGAAGTTGCCGAGTAAACGATCAATGAAACCCTATGGGGAAAATCCAACTCCGGCATGATACAAGTTGCAAGATCACCCAGCTAGCCTATGATGGGCTGTCACTAGATAGGCTTAACTGTCAACTTTCCCATGGCTGCGACCTTCTCAGCCAGAGCTACACTCAAGAATACACGATCAATGAAACCCTATGGGGAAAATCAAACTCCGACATGATACAAGTTGCAAGATCACCCAGCTAGCCTATGATGGGCTGTCACTAGATATGCTTAACTGTCAACTTTCCCATGGCTGCGTCGTTCTCAGCCCGAGCTACACTCAAGAGTACACGATCAATGAAGCGCTATGGGGAAAATTAAACTCCTGCTTGATAGAAGTTGCCGAGTAAACGATCAATGAAACTCTATGGGGAAAATCCAACTCCGGCATGATACAAGTTGCAAGATCACCCAGCTAGCCTATGATGGGCTGTCACTAGATAGGCTTAACTGTGAACTTTCCCATGGCTGCGACCTTCTCAGCCAGAGCTACACTCAAGAATACACGATCAATGAAACCCTATGGGGAAAATCAAACTCCGACATGATACAAGTTGCAAGATCACCCAGCTAGCCTATGATGGGCTGTCACTAGATAGGCTTAACTGTCAACTTTCCCATGGCTGCGACCTTCTCAGCCAGAGCTACACTCAAGAATACACGATCAATGAAACCCTATGGGGAAAATCAAACTCCGACATGATACAAGTTGCAAGATCACCCAGCTAGCCTATGATGGGCTGTCACTAGATAGGCTTAACTGTCAACTTTCCCATGGCTGTGTCGTTCTCAGCCCGAGCTACACTCAAGAGTACACGATCAATGAAGCGCTATGGGGAAAATTAAACTCCTGCTTGATAGAAGTTGCCGAGTAAACGATCAATGAAACTCTATGGGGAAAATCCAACTCCGGCATGATACAAGTTGCAAGATCACCCAGCTAGCCTATGATGGGCTGTCACTAGATAGGCTTAACTGTCAACTTTCCCATGGCTGCGACCTTCTCAGCCAGAGCTACACGCAAGAATACACGATCAGTGAAACCCTATGGGGAAAATCAAACTCCGACATGACACAAGTTGCAAGATCACCCAGCTAGCCTATGATGGGCTGTCACTAGATAGGCTTAACTGTCAACTTTCCCATGGCTGCGACCTTCTCAGCCAGAGCTACACTCAAGAATACACGATCAATGAAACCCTATGGGGAAAATCAAACTCCGACATGATACAAGTTGCAAGATCACCCAGCTAGCCTATGATGGGCTGTCACTAGATAGGCTTAACTGTCAACTTTTCCATGGCTGCGTCGTTCTCAGCCCGAGCTACACTCAAGAGTACACGATCAATGAAGCGCTATGGGGAAAATAAAACTCCTGCTTGATAAAAGTTGCCGAGTAAACGATCAATGAAACTCTATGGGGAAAATCCAACTCCGGCATGATACAAGTTGCAAGATCACCCAGCTAGCCTATGATGGGCTGTCACTAGATAGGCTTAACTGTCAACTTTCCCATGGCTGCGTCGTTCTCAGCCCGAGCTACACTCAAGAGTACACGATCAATGAAGCGCTATGGGGAAAATTAAACTCCTGCTTGATAGAAGTTGCCGAGTAAACGATCAATGAAACTCTATGGGAAAAATCCAACTCCGGCATGATACAAGTTGCAAGATCACCCAGCTAGCCTATGATGGGCTGTCACTAGATAGACTTAACTGTCAACTTTCCCATGGCTGGGACCTTCTCAGCCAGAGCGACACTCAAGAATACACGATCAATGAAACCCTATGGGGAAAATCAAACTCCGACATGATACAAGTTGCAAGATCACCCAGCTAGCCTATGATGGGCTGTCACTAGATAGGCTTAACTGTCAACTTTCCCATGGCTGCGACCTTCTCAGCCAGAGCTACACTCAAGAATACACGATCAATGAAACCCTATGGGGAAAATCAAACTCCGACATGATACATGTTGCAAGATCACCCAGCTAGCCTATGATGGGCTGTCACTAGATAGGCTTAACTGTCAACTTTCCCATGGCTGCGTCGTTCTCAGCCCGAGCTACACTCAAGAGTACACGATCAATGAAGCGCTATGGGGAAAATTAAACTCCTGCTTGATAGAAGTTGCCGAGTAAACGATCAATGAAACTCTATGGGGAAAATCCAACTCCGGCATGATACAAGTTGCAAGATCACCCAGCTAGCCTATGATGGGCTGTCACTAGATAGGCTTAACTGTCAACTTTCCCATGGCTGCGACCTTCTCAGCCAGAGCTACACTCAAGAATACACGATCAATGAAACCCTATGGGGAAAATCAAACTCCGACATGATACAAGTTGCAAGATCACCCAGCTAGCCTATGATGGGCTGTCACTAGATAGGCTTAACTGTCAACTTTCCCATGGCTGCGTCGTTCTCAGCCCGAGCTACACTCAAGAGTACACGATCAATGAAGCGCTATGGGGAAAATTAAACTCCTGCTTGATAGAAGTTGCCGAGTAAACGATCAATGAAACTCTATGGGGAAAATCCAACTCCGGCATGATACAAGTTGCAAGATCACCCAGCTAGCCTATGATGGGCTGTCACTAGATAGGCTTAACTGTAAACTTTCCCATGGCTGGGACCTTCTCAGCCAGAGCTACACTCAAGAATACACGATCAATGAAACCCTATGGGGAAAATCAAACTCCGACATGATACAAGTTGCAAGATCACCCAGCTAGCCTATGATGGGCTGTCACTAGATAGGCTTAACTGTCAACTTTCCCATGGCTGCGTCGTTCTCAGCCCGAGCTACACTCAAGAGTACACGATCAATGAAGCGCTATGGGGAAAATAAAACTCCTGCTTGATAAAAGTTGCCGAGTAAACGATCAATGAAACTCTATGGGGAAAATCCAACTCCGGCATGATACAAGTTGCAAGATCACCCAGCTAGCCTATGATGGGCTGTCACTAGATAGGCTTAACTGTCAACTTTCCCATGGCTGCGACCTTCTCAGCCAGAGCTACACTCAAGAATACACGATCAATGAAACCCTATGGGGAAAATCAAACTCCGACATGATACAAGTTGCAAGATCACCCAGCTAGCCTATGATGGGCTGTCACTAGATAGGCTTAACTGTCAACTTTCCCATGGCTGCGTCGTTCTCAGCCCGAGCTACACTCAAGAGTACACGATCAATGAAGCGCTATGGGGAAAATTAAACTCCTGCTTGATAGAAGTTGCCGAGTAAACGATCAATGAAACTCTATGGGGAAAATCCAACTCCGGCATGATACAAGTTGCAAGATCACCCAGCTAGCCTATGATGGGCTGTCACTAGATAGGCTTAACTGTAAACTTTCCCATGGCTGGGACCTTCTCAGCCAGAGCTACACTCAAGAATACACGATCAATGAAACCCTATGGGGAAAATCAAACTCCGACATGATACAAGTTGCAAGATCACCCAGCTAGCCTATGATGGGCTGTCACTAGATAGGCTTAACTGTCAACTTTCCCATGGCTGCGTCGTTCTCAGCCCGAGCTACACTCAAGAGTACACGATCAATGAAGCGCTATGGGGAAAATAAAACTCCTGCTTGATAAAAGTTGCCGAGTAAACGATCAATGAAACTCTATGGGGAAAATCCAACTCCGGCATGATACAAGTTGCAAGATCACCCAGCTAGCCTATGATGGGCTGTCACTAGATAGGCTTAACTGTCAACTTTCCCATGGCTGCGACCTTCTCAGCCAGAGCTACACTCAAGAATACACGATCAATGAAACCCTATGGGGAAAATCAAACTCCGACATGATACAAGTTGCAAGATCACCCAGCTAGCCTATGATGGGCTGTCACTAGATAGGCTTAACTGTCAACTTTTCCATGGCTGCGTCGTTCTCAGCCCGAGCTACACTCAAGAGTACACGATCAATGAAGCGCTATGGGGAAAATTAAACTCCTGCTTGATAGAAGTTGCCGAGTAAACGATCAATGAAACTCTATGGGGAAAATCCAACTCCGGCATGATACAAGTTGCAAGATCACCCAGCTAGCCTATGATGGGCTGTCACTAGATAGGCTTAACTGTCAACTTTCCCATGGCTGCGACCTTCTCAGCCAGAGCTACACTCAAGAATACACGATCAATGAAACCCTATGGGGAAAATCAAACTCCGACATGACACAAGTTGCAAGATCACCCAGCTAGCCTATGATGGGCTGTCACTAGATAGGCTTAACTGTCAACTTTCCCATGGCTGCGACCTTCTCAGCCAGAGCTACACTCAAGAATACACGATCAATGAAACCCTATGGGGAAAATCAAACTCCGACACGATACAAGTTGCAAGATCACCCAGCTAGCCTATGATGGGCTGTCACTAGATAGGCTTAACTGTCAACTTTCCCATGGCTGCGTCGTTCTCAGCCCGAGCTACACTCAAGAGTACACGATCAATGAAGCGCTATGGGGAAAATTAAACTCCTGCTTGATAGAAGTTGCCGAGTAAACGATCAATGAAACTCTATGGGGAAAATCCAACTCCGGCATGATACAAGTTGCAAGATCACCCAGCTAGCCTATGATGGGCTGTCACTAGATAGGCTTAACTGTCAACTTTCCCATGGCTGCGACCTTCTCAGCCAGAGCTACACTCAAGAATACACGATCAATGAAACCCTATGGGGAAAATCAAACTCCGACATGATACAAGTTGCAAGATCACCCAGCTAGCCTATGATGGGCTGTCACTAGATAGGCTTAACTGTCAACTTTCCCATGGCTGCGACCTTCTCAGCCAGAGCTACACTCAAGAATACACGATCAATGAAACCCTATGGGGAAAATCAAACTCCGACATGATACAAGTTGCAAGATCACCCAGCTAGCCTATGATGGGCTGTCACTAGATAGGCTTAACTGTCAACTTTCCCATGGCTGCGTCGTTCTCAGCCCGAGCTACACTCAAGACTACACGATCAATGAAGCGCTATGGGGAAAATTAAACTCCTGCTTGATAGAAGTTGCCGAGTAAACGATCAATGAAACTCTATGGGGAAAATCCAACTCCGGCATGATACAAGTTGCAAGATCACCCAGCTAGCCTATGATGGGCTGTCACTAGATAGGGTTAACTGTCAACTTTCCCATGGCTGGGACCTTCTCAGCCAGAGCTACACTCAAGAATACACGATCAATGAAACCCTATGGGGAAAATCAAACTCCGACATGATACAAGTTGCAAGATCACCCAGCTAGCCTATGATGGGCTGTCACTAGATAGGCTTAACTGTCAACTTTCCCATGGCTGCGTCGTTCTCAGCCCGAGCTACACTCAAGAGTACACGATCAATGAAGCGCTATGGGGAAAATAAAACTCCTGCTTGATAAAAGTTGCCGAGTAAACGATCAATGAAACTCTATGGGGAAAATCCAACTCCGGCATGATACAAGTTGCAAGATCACCCAGCTAGCCTATGATGGGCTGTCACTAGATAGGCTTAACTGTCAACTTTCCCATGGCTGCGTCGTTCTCAGCCTGAAGCGCTATGGGGAAAATTAAACTCCTGCTTGATAGAAGTTGCCGAGTAAACGATCAATGAAACTCTATGGGGAAAATCCAACTCCGGCATGATACAAGTTGCAAGATCACCCAGCTAGCCTATGATGGGCTGTCACTAGATAGGCTTAACTGTCAACTTTCCCATGGCTGGGACCTTCTCAGCCAGAGCGACACTCAAGAATACACGATCAATGAAACCCTATGGGGAAAATCAAACTCCGACATGATACAAGTTGCAAGATCACCCAGCTAGCCTATGATGGGCTGTCACTAGATAGGCTTAACTGTCAACTTTCCCATGGCTGCGACCTTCTCAGCCAGAGCTACACTCAAGAATACACGATCAATGAAACCCTATGGGGAAAATCAAACTCCGACATGATACATGTTGCAAGATCACCCAGCTAGCCTATGATGGGCTGTCACTAGATAGGCTTAACTGTCAACTTTCCCATGGCTGCGTCGTTCTCAGCCCGAGCTACACTCAAGAGTACACGATCAATGAAGCGCTATGGGGAAAATTAAACTCCTGCTTGATAGAAGTTGCCGAGTAAACGATCAATGAAACTCTATGGGGAAAATCCAACTCCGGCATGATACAAGTTGCAAGATCACCCAGCTAGCCTATGATGGGCTGTCACTAGATAGGCTTAACTGTCAACTTTCCCATGGCTGCGACCTTCTCAGCCAGAGCTACACTCAAGAATACACGATCAATGAAACCCTATGGGGAAAATCAAACTCCGACATGATACAAGTTGCAAGATCACCCAGCTAGCCTATGATGGGCTGTCACTAGATAGGCTTAACTGTCAACTTTCCCATGGCTGCGACCTTCTCAGCCAGAGCTACACTCAAGAATACACGATCAATGAAACCCTATGGGGAAAATCAAACTCCGACATGATACAAGTTGCAAGATCACCCAGCTAGCCTATGATGGGCTGTCACTAGATAGGCTTAACTGTCAACTTTCCCATGGCTGCGTCGTTCTCAGCCCGAGCTACACTCAAGAGTACACGATCAATGAAGCGCTATGGGGAAAATTAAACTCCTGCTTGATAGAAGTTGCCGAGTAAACGATCAATGAAACTCTATGGGGAAAATCCAACTCCGGCATGATACAAGTTGCAAGATCACCCAGCTAGCCTATGATGGGCTGTCACTAGATAGGCTTAACTGTCAACTTTCCCATGGCTGCGACCTTCTCAGCCAGAGCTACACTCAAGAATACACGATCAATGAAACCCTATGGGGAAAATCAAACTCCGACATGATACAAGTTGCAAGATCACCCAGCTAGCCTATGATGGGCTGTCACTAGATAGGCTTAACTGTCAACTTTCCCATGGCTGCGACCTTCTCAGCCAGAGCTACACTGAAGAATACACGATCAATGAAACCCTATGGGGAAAATCAAACTCCGACATGATACAAGTTGCAAGATCACCCAGCTAGCCTATGATGGGCTGTCACTAGATAGGCTTAACTGTCAACTTTCCCATGGCTGCGTCGTTCTCAGCCCGAGCTACACTCAAGAGTACACGATCAATGAAGCGCTATGGGGAAAATTAAACTCCTGCTTGATAGAAGTTGCCGAGTAAACGATCAATGAAACTCTATGGGGAAATTTCAACTCCGGCATGATACAAGTTGCAAGATCACCCAGCTAGCCTATGATGGGCTGTCACTAGATAGGCTTAACTGTCAACTTTCCCATGGCTGCGACCTTCTCAGCCAGAGCTACACTGAAGAATACACGATCAATGAAACCCTATGGGGAAAATCAAACTCCGACATGATACAAGTTGCAAGATCACCCAGCTAGCCTATGATGGGCTGTCACTAGATAGGCTTAACTGTCAACTTTCCCATGGCTGCGTCGTTCTCAGCCCGAGCTACACTCAAGAGTACACGATCAATGAAGCGCTATGGGGAAAATTAAACTCCTGCTTGATAGAAGTTGCCGAGTAAACGATCAATGAAACTCTATGGGGAAAATCCAACTCCGGCATGATACAAGTTGCAAGATCACCCAGCTAGCCTATGATGGGCTGTCACTAGATAGGCTTAACTGTCAACTTTCCCATGGCTGGGACCTTCTCAGCCAGAGCTACACTCAAGAATACACGATCAATGAAACCCTATGGGGAAAATCAAACTCCGACATGATACAAGTTGCAAGATCACCCAGCTAGCCTATGATGGGCTGTCACTAGATAGGCTTAACTGTCAACTTTCCCATGGCTGCGACCTTCTCAGCCAGAGCTACACTCAAGAATACACGATCAATGAAACCCTATGGGGAAAATCAAACTCCGACATGATACAAGTTGCAAGATCACCCAGCTAGCCTATGATGGGCTGTCACTAGATAGGCTTAACTGTCAACTTTCCCATGGCTGCGACCTTCTCAGCCAGAGCTACACTCAAGAATACACGATCAATGAAACCCTATGGGGAAAATCAAACTCCGACATGATACAAGTTGCAAGATCACCCAGCTAGCCTATGATGGGCTGTCACTAGATAGGCTTAACTGTCAACTTTCCCATGGCTGCGTCGTTCTCAGCCCGAGCTACACTCAAGAGTACACGATCAATGAAGCGCTACGGGGAAAATTAAACTCCTGCTTGATAGAAGTTGCCGAGTAAACGATCAATGAAACCCTATGGGGAAAATCCAACTCCGGCATGATACAAGTTGCAAGATCACCCAGCTAGCCTATGATGGGCTGTCACTAGATAGGCTTAACTGTCAACTTTCCCATGGCTGCGACCTTCTCAGCCAGAGCTACACTCAAGAATACACGATCAATGAAACCCTATGGGGAAAATCAAACTCCGACATGATACAAGTTGCAAGATCACCCAGCTAGCCTATGATGGGCTGTCACTAGATATGCTTAACTGTCAACTTTCCCATGGCTGCGTCGTTCTCAGCCCGAGCTACACTCAAGAGTACACGATCAATGAAGCGCTATGGGGAAAATTAAACTCCTGCTTGATAGAAGTTGCCGAGTAAACGATCAATGAAACTCTATGGGGAAAATCCAACTCCGGCATGATACAAGTTGCAAGATCACCCAGCTAGCCTATGATGGGCTGTCACTAGATAGGCTTAACTGTGAACTTTCCCATGGCTGCGACCTTCTCAGCCAGAGCTACACTCAAGAATACACGATCAATGAAACCCTATGGGGAAAATCAAACTCCGACATGATACAAGTTGCAAGATCACCCAGCTAGCCTATGATGGGCTGTCACTAGATAGGCTTAACTGTCAACTTTCCCATGGCTGCGACCTTCTCAGCCAGAGCTACACTCAAGAATACACGATCAATGAAACCCTATGGGGAAAATCAAACTCCGACATGATACAAGTTGCAAGATCACCCAGCTAGCCTATGATGGGCTGTCACTAGATAGGCTTAACTGTCAACTTTCCCATGGCTGTGTCGTTCTCAGCCCGAGCTACACTCAAGAGTACACGATCAATGAAGCGCTATGGGGAAAATTAAACTCCTGCTTGATAGAAGTTGCCGAGTAAACGATCAATGAAACTCTATGGGGAAAATCCAACTCCGGCATGATACAAGTTGCAAGATCACCCAGCTAGCCTATGATGGGCTGTCACTAGATAGGCTTAACTGTCAACTTTCCCATGGCTGCGACCTTCTCAGCCAGAGCTACACGCAAGAATACACGATCAGTGAAACCCTATGGGGAAAATCAAACTCCGACATGACACAAGTTGCAAGATCACCCAGCTAGCCTATGATGGGCTGTCACTAGATAGGCTTAACTGTCAACTTTCCCATGGCTGCGACCTTCTCAGCCAGAGCTACACTCAAGAATACACGATCAATGAAACCCTATGGGGAAAATCAAACTCCGACATGATACAAGTTGCAAGATCACCCAGCTAGCCTATGATGGGCTGTCACTAGATAGGCTTAACTGTCAACTTTCCCATGGCTGCGTCGTTCTCAGCCCGAGCTACACTCAAGAGTACACGATCAATGAAGCGCTATGGGAAAATAAAACTCCTGCTTGATAAAAGTTGCCGAGTAAACGATCAATGAAACTCTATGGGGAAAATCCAACTCCGGCATGATACAAGTTGCAAGATCACCCAGCTAGCCTATGATGGGCTGTCACTAGATAGGCTTAACTGTCAACTTTCCCATGGCTGCGTCGTTCTCAGCCCGAGCTACACTCAAGAGTACACGATCAATGAAGCGCTATGGGGAAAATTAAACTCCTGCTTGATAGAAGTTGCCGAGTAAACGATCAATGAAACTCTATGGGAAAAATCCAACTCCGGCATGATACAAGTTGCAAGATCACCCAGCTAGCCTATGATGGGCTGTCACTAGATAGACTTAACTGTCAACTTTCCCATGGCTGGGACCTTCTCAGCCAGAGCGACACTCAAGAATACACGATCAATGAAACCCTATGGGGAAAATCAAACTCCGACATGATACAAGTTGCAAGATCACCCAGCTAGCCTATGATGGGCTGTCACTAGATAGGCTTAACTGTCAACTTTCCCATGGCTGCGACCTTCTCAGCCAGAGCTACACTCAAGAATACACGATCAATGAAACCCTATGGGGAAAATCAAACTCCGACATGATACATGTTGCAAGATCACCCAGCTAGCCTATGATGGGCTGTCACTAGATAGGCTTAACTGTCAACTTTCCCATGGCTGCGTCGTTCTCAGCCCGAGCTACACTCAAGAGTACACGATCAATGAAGCGCTATGGGGAAAATTAAACTCCTGCTTGATAGAAGTTGCCGAGTAAACGATCAATGAAACTCTATGGGGAAAATCCAACTCCGGCATGATACAAGTTGCAAGATCACCCAGCTAGCCTATGATGGGCTGTCACTAGATAGGCTTAACTGTCAACTTTCCCATGGCTGCGACCTTCTCAGCCAGAGCTACACTCAAGAATACACGATCAATGAAACCCTATGGGGAAAATCAAACTCCGACATGATACAAGTTGCAAGATCACCCAGCTAGCCTATGATGGGCTGTCACTAGATAGGCTTAACTGTCAACTTTCCCATGGCTGCGACCTTCTCAGCCAGAGCTACACTCAAGAATACACGATCAATGAAACCCTATGGGGAAAATCAAACTCCGACATGATACAAGTTGCAAGATCACCCAGCTAGCCTATGATGGGCTGTCACTAGATAGGCTTAACTGTCAACTTTCCCATGGCTGCGTCGTTCTCAGCCCGAGCTACACTCAAGAGTACACGATCAATGAAGCGCTATGGGGAAAATTAAACTCCTGCTTGATAGAAGTTGCCGAGTAAACGATCAATGAAACTCTATGGGGAAAATCCAACTCCGGCATGATACAAGTTGCAAGATCACCCAGCTAGCCTATGATGGGCTGTCACTAGATAGGCTTAACTGTCAACTTTCCCATGGCTGCGACCTTCTCAGCCAGAGCTACACTCAAGAATACACGATCAATGAAACCCTATGGGGAAAATCAAACTCCGACATGATACAAGTTGCAAGATCACCCAGCTAGCCTATGATGGGCTGTCACTAGATAGGCTTAACTGTCAACTTTCCCATGGCTGCGACCTTCTCAGCCAGAGCTACACTGAAGAATACACGATCAATGAAACCCTATGGGGAAAATCAAACTCCGACATGATACAAGTTGCAAGATCACCCAGCTAGCCTATGATGGGCTGTCACTAGATAGGCTTAACTGTCAACTTTCCCATGGCTGCGTCGTTCTCAGCCCGAGCTACACTCAAGAGTACACGATCAATGAAGCGCTATGGGGAAAATTAAACTCCTGCTTGATAGAAGTTGCCGAGTAAACGATCAATGAAACTCTATGGGGAAATTTCAACTCCGGCATGATACAAGTTGCAAGATCACCCAGCTAGCCTATGATGGGCTGTCACTAGATAGGCTTAACTGTCAACTTTCCCATGGCTGCGACCTTCTCAGCCAGAGCTACACTGAAGAATACACGATCAATGAAACCCTATGGGGAAAATCAAACTCCGACATGATACAAGTTGCAAGATCACCCAGCTAGCCTATGATGGGCTGTCACTAGATAGGCTTAACTGTCAACTTTCCCATGGCTGCGTCGTTCTCAGCCCGAGCTACACTCAAGAGTACACGATCAATGAAGCGCTATGGGGAAAATTAAACTCCTGCTTGATAGAAGTTGCCGAGTAAACGATCAATGAAACTCTATGGGGAAAATCCAACTCCGGCATGATACAAGTTGCAAGATCACCCAGCTAGCCTATGATGGGCTGTCACTAGATAGGCTTAACTGTCAACTTTCCCATGGCTGGGACCTTCTCAGCCAGAGCTACACTCAAGAATACACGATCAATGAAACCCTATGGGGAAAATCAAACTCCGACATGATACAAGTTGCAAGATCACCCAGCTAGCCTATGATGGGCTGTCACTAGATAGGCTTAACTGTCAACTTTCCCATGGCTGCGACCTTCTCAGCCAGAGCTACACTCAAGAATACACGATCAATGAAACCCTATGGGGAAAATCAAACTCCGACATGATACAAGTTGCAAGATCACCCAGCTAGCCTATGATGGGCTGTCACTAGATAGGCTTAACTGTCAACTTTCCCATGGCTGCGACCTTCTCAGCCAGAGCTACACTCAAGAATACACGATCAATGAAACCCTATGGGGAAAATCAAACTCCGACATGATACAAGTTGCAAGATCACCCAGCTAGCCTATGATGGGCTGTCACTAGATAGGCTTAACTGTCAACTTTCCCATGGCTGCGTCGTTCTCAGCCCGAGCTACACTCAAGAGTACACGATCAATGAAGCGCTACGGGGAAAATTAAACTCCTGCTTGATAGAAGTTGCCGAGTAAACGATCAATGAAACCCTATGGGGAAAATCCAACTCCGGCATGATACAAGTTGCAAGATCACCCAGCTAGCCTATGATGGGCTGTCACTAGATAGGCTTAACTGTCAACTTTCCCATGGCTGCGACCTTCTCAGCCAGAGCTACACTCAAGAATACACGATCAATGAAACCCTATGGGGAAAATCAAACTCCGACATGATACAAGTTGCAAGATCACCCAGCTAGCCTATGATGGGCTGTCACTAGATATGCTTAACTGTCAACTTTCCCATGGCTGCGTCGTTCTCAGCCCGAGCTACACTCAAGAGTACACGATCAATGAAGCGCTATGGGGAAAATTAAACTCCTGCTTGATAGAAGTTGCCGAGTAAACGATCAATGAAACTCTATGGGGAAAATCCAACTCCGGCATGATACAAGTTGCAAGATCACCCAGCTAGCCTATGATGGGCTGTCACTAGATAGGCTTAACTGTGAACTTTCCCATGGCTGCGACCTTCTCAGCCAGAGCTACACTCAAGAATACACGATCAATGAAACCCTATGGGGAAAATCAAACTCCGACATGATACAAGTTGCAAGATCACCCAGCTAGCCTATGATGGGCTGTCACTAGATAGGCTTAACTGTCAACTTTCCCATGGCTGCGACCTTCTCAGCCAGAGCTACACTCAAGAATACACGATCAATGAAACCCTATGGGGAAAATCAAACTCCGACATGATACAAGTTGCAAGATCACCCAGCTAGCCTATGATGGGCTGTCACTAGATAGGCTTAACTGTCAACTTTCCCATGGCTGTGTCGTTCTCAGACCGAGCTACACTCAAGAGTACACGATCAATGAAGCGCTATGGGGAAAATTAAACTCCTGCTTGATAGAAGTTGCCGAGTAAACGATCAATGAAACTCTATGGGGAAAATCCAACTCCGGCATGATACAAGTTGCAAGATCACCCAGCTAGCCTATGATGGGCTGTCACTAGATAGGCTTAACTGTCAACTTTCCCATGGCTGCGACCTTCTCAGCCAGAGCTACACGCAAGAATACACGATCAGTGAAACCCTATGGGGAAAATCAAACTCCGACATGACACAAGTTGCAAGATCACCCAGCTAGCCTATGATGGGCTGTCACTAGATAGGCTTAACTGTCAACTTTCCCATGGCTGCGACCTTCTCAGCCAGAGCTACACTCAAGAATACACGATCAATGAAACCCTATGGGGAAAATCAAACTCCGACATGATACAAGTTGCAAGATCACCCAGGTAGCCTATGATGGGCTGTCACTAGATAGGCTTAACTGTCAACTTTCCCATGGCTGCGTCGTTCTCAGCCCGAGCTACACTCAAGAGTACACGATCAATGAAGCGCTATGGGGAAAATTAAACTCCTGCTTGATAGAAGTTGCCGAGTAAACGATCAATGAAACTCTATGGGGAAAATCCAACTCCGGCATGATACAAGTTGCAAGATCACCCAGCTAGCCTATGATGGGCTGTCACTAGATAGGCTTAACTGTAAACTTTCCCATGGCTGGGACCTTCTCAGCCAGAGCTACACTCAAGAATACACGATCAATGAAACCCTATGGGGAAAATCAAACTCCGACATGATACAAGTTGCAAGATCACCCAGCTAGCCTATGATGGGCTGTCACTAGATAGGCTTAACTGTCAACTTTCCCATGGCTGCGTCGTTCTCAGCCCGAGCTACACTCAAGAGTACACGATCAATGAAGCGCTATGGGGAAAATAAAACTCCTGCTTGATAAAAGTTGCCGAGTAAACGATCAATGAAACTCTATGGGGAAAATCCAACTCCGGCATGATACAAGTTGCAAGATCACCCAGCTAGCCTATGATGGGCTGTCACTAGATAGGCTTAACTGTCAACTTTCCCATGGCTGCGTCGTTCTCAGCCCGAGCTACACTCAAGAGTACACGATCAATGAAGCGCTATGGGGAAAATTAAACTCCTGCTTGATAGAAGTTGCCGAGTAAACGATCAATGAAACTCTATGGGAAAAATCCAACTCCGGCATGATACAAGTTGCAAGATCACCCAGCTAGCCTATGATGGGCTGTCACTAGATAGACTTAACTGTCAACTTTCCCATGGCTGGGACCTTCTCAGCCAGAGCGACACTCAAGAATACACGATCAATGAAACCCTATGGGGAAAATCAAACTCCGACATGATACAAGTTGCAAGATCACCCAGCTAGCCTATGATGGGCTGTCACTAGATAGGCTTAACTGTCAACTTTCCCATGGCTGCGACCTTCTCAGCCAGAGCTACACTCAAGAATACACGATCAATGAAACCCTATGGGGAAAATCAAACTCCGACATGATACATGTTGCAAGATCACCCAGCTAGCCTATGATGGGCTGTCACTAGATAGGCTTAACTGTCAACTTTCCCATGGCTGCGTCGTTCTCAGCCCGAGCTACACTCAAGAGTACACGATCAATGAAGCGCTATGGGGAAAATTAAACTCCTGCTTGATAGAAGTTGCCGAGTAAACGATCAATGAAACTCTATGGGGAAAATCCAACTCCGGCATGATACAAGTTGCAAGATCACCCAGCTAGCCTATGATGGGCTGTCACTAGATAGGCTTAACTGTCAACTTTCCCATGGCTGCGACCTTCTCAGCCAGAGCTACACTCAAGAATACACGATCAATGAAACCCTATGGGGAAAATCAAACTCCGACATGATACAAGTTGCAAGATCACCCAGCTAGCCTATGATGGGCTGTCACTAGATAGGCTTAACTGTCAACTTTCCCATGGCTGCGACCTTCTCAGCCAGAGCTACACTCAAGAATACACGATCAATGAAACCCTATGGGGAAAATCAAACTCCGACATGATACAAGTTGCAAGATCACCCAGCTAGCCTATGATGGGCTGTCACTAGATAGGCTTAACTGTCAACTTTCCCATGGCTGCGTCGTTCTCAGCCCGAGCTACACTCAAGAGTACACGATCAATGAAGCGCTATGGGGAAAATTAAACTCCTGCTTGATAGAAGTTGCCGAGTAAACGATCAATGAAACTCTATGGGGAAAATCCAACTCCGGCATGATACAAGTTGCAAGATCACCCAGCTAGCCTATGATGGGCTGTCACTAGATAGGCTTAACTGTCAACTTTCCCATGGCTGCGACCTTCTCAGCCAGAGCTACACTCAAGAATACACGATCAATGAAACCCTATGGGGAAAATCAAACTCCGACATGACACAAGTTGCAAGATCACCCAGCTAGCCTATGATGGGCTGTCACTAGATAGGCTTAACTGTCAACTTTCCCATGGCTGCGACCTTCTCAGCCAGAGCTACACTCAAGAATACACGATCAATGAAACCCTATGGGGAAAATCAAACTCCGACACGATACAAGTTGCAAGATCACCCAGCTAGCCTATGATGGGCTGTCACTAGATAGGCTTAAATGTCAACTTTCCCATGGCTGCGTCGTTCTCAGCCCGAGCTACACTCAAGAGTACACGATCAATGAAGCGCTATGGGGAAAATTAAACTCCTGCTTGATAGAAGTTGCCGAGTAAACGATCAATGAAACTCTATGGGGAAAATCCAACTCCGGCATGATACAAGTTGCAAGATCACCCAGCTAGCCTATGATGGGCTGTCACTAGATAGGCTTAACTGTCAACTTTCCCATGGCTGCGACCTTCTCAGCCAGAGCTACACTCAAGAATACACGATCAATGAAACCCTATGGGGAAAATCAAACTCCGACATGATACAAGTTGCAAGATCACCCAGCTAGCCTATGATGGGCTGTCACTAGATAGGCTTAACTGTCAACTTTCCCATGGCTGCGACCTTCTCAGCCAGAGCTACACTCAAGAATACACGATCAATGAAACCCTATGGGGAAAATCAAACTCCGACATGATACAAGTTGCAAGATCACCCAGCTAGCCTATGATGGGCTGTCACTAGATAGGCTTAACTGTCAACTTTCCCATGGCTGCGTCGTTCTCAGCCCGAGCTACACTCAAGACTACACGATCAATGAAGCGCTATGGGGAAAATTAAACTCCTGCTTGATAGAAGTTGCCGAGTAAACGATCAATGAAACTCTATGGGGAAAATCCAACTCCGGCATGATACAAGTTGCAAGATCACCCAGCTAGCCTATGATGGGCTGTCACTAGATAGGCTTAACTGTCAACTTTCCCATGGCTGGGACCTTCTCAGCCAGAGCTACACTCAAGAATACACGATCAATGAAACCCTATGGGGAAAATCAAACTCCGACATGATACAAGTTGCAAGATCACCCAGCTAGCCTATGATGGGCTGTCACTAGATAGGCTTAACTGTCAACTTTCCCATGGCTGCGTCGTTCTCAGCCCGAGCTACACTCAAGAGTACACGATCAATGAAGCGCTATGGGGAAAATAAAACTCCTGCTTGATAAAAGTTGCCGAGTAAACGATCAATGAAACTCTATGGGGAAAATCCAACTCCGGCATGATACAAGTTGCAAGATCACCCAGCTAGCCTATGATGGGCTGTCACTAGATAGGCTTAACTGTCAACTTTCCCATGGCTGCGTCGTTCTCAGCCTGAAGCGCTATGGGGAAAATTAAACTCCTGCTTGATAGAAGTTGCCGAGTAAACGATCAATGAAACTCTATGGGGAAAATCCAACTCCGGCATGATACAAGTTGCAAGATCACCCAGCTAGCCTATGATGGGCTGTCACTAGATAGGCTTAACTGTCAACTTTCCCATGGCTGGGACCTTCTCAGCCAGAGCGACACTCAAGAATACACGATCAATGAAACCCTATGGGGAAAATCAAACTCCGACATGATACAAGTTGCAAGATCACCCAGCTAGCCTATGATGGGCTGTCACTAGATAGGCTTAACTGTCAACTTTCCCATGGCTGCGACCTTCTCAGCCAGAGCTACACTCAAGAATACACGATCAATGAAACCCTATGGGGAAAATCAAACTCCGACATGATACATGTTGCAAGATCACCCAGCTAGCCTATGATGGGCTGTCACTAGATAGGCTTAACTGTCAACTTTCCCATGGCTGCGTCGTTCTCAGCCCGAGCTACACTCAAGAGTACACGATCAATGAAGCGCTATGGGGAAAATTAAACTCCTGCTTGATAGAAGTTGCCGAGTAAACGATCAATGAAACTCTATGGGGAAAATCCAACTCCGGCATGATACAAGTTGCAAGATCACCCAGCTAGCCTATGATGGGCTGTCACTAGATAGGCTTAACTGTCAACTTTCCCATGGCTGCGACCTTCTTAGCCAGAGCTACACTCAAGAATACACGATCAATGAAACCCTATGGGGAAAATCAAACTCCGACATGATACAAGTTGCAAGATCACCCAGCTAGCCTATGATGGGCTGTCACTAGATAGGCTTAACTGTCAACTTTCCCATGGCTGCGACCTTCTCAGCCAGAGCTACACTCAAGAATACACGATCAATGAAACCCTATGGGGAAAATCAAACTCCGACATGATACAAGTTGCAAGATCACCCAGCTAGCCTATGATGGGCTGTCACTAGATAGGCTTAACTGTCAACTTTCCCATGGCTGCGTCGTTCTCAGCCCGAGCTACACTCAAGAGTACACGATCAATGAAGCGCTATGGGGAAAATTAAACTCCTGCTTGATAGAAGTTGCCGAGTAAACGATCAATGAAACTCTATGGGGAAAATCCAACTCCGGCATGATACAAGTTGCAAGATCACCCAGCTAGCCTATGATGGGCTGTCACTAGATAGGCTTAACTGTCAACTTTCCCATGGCTGGGACCTTCTCAGCCAGAGCTACACTCAAGAATACACGATCAATGAAACCCTATGGGGAAAATCAAACTCCGACATGATACAAGTTGCAAGATCACCCAGCTAGCCTATGATGGGCTGTCACTAGATAGGCTTAACTGTCAACTTTCCCATGGCTGCGTCGTTCTCAGCCCGAGCTACACTCAAGAGTACACGATCAATGAAGCGCTATGGGGAAAATTAAACTCCTGCTTGATAGAAGTTGCCGAGTAAACGATCAATGAAACTCTATGGGGAAAATCCAACTCCGGCATGATACAAGTTGCAAGATCACCCAGCTAGCCTATGATGGGCTGTCACTAGATAGGCTTAACTGTCAACTTTCCCATGGCTGCGACCTTCTCAGCCAGAGCTACACTCAAGAATACACGATCAATGAAACCCTATGGGGAAAATCAAACTCCGACATGATACAAGTTGCAAGATCACCCAGCTAGCCTATGATGGGCTGTCACTAGATAGGCTTAACTGTCAACTTTCCCATGGCTGCGACCTTCTCAGCCAGAGCTACACTGAAGAATACACGATCAATGAAACCCTATGGGGAAAATCAAACTCCGACATGATACAAGTTGCAAGATCACCCAGCTAGCCTATGATGGGCTGTCACTAGATAGGCTTAACTGTCAACTTTCCCATGGCTGCGTCGTTCTCAGCC
The DNA here is from genome assembly GCF_031893055.1 of Leptodactylus fuscus. NCBI lineage: Eukaryota > Metazoa > Chordata > Amphibia > Anura > Leptodactylidae > Leptodactylus > Leptodactylus fuscus. The sequence goes on from NW_027440377.1 coordinate 44,245, forward strand.
CGAGCTACACTCAAGAGTACACGATCAATGAAGCGCTATGGGGAAAATTAAACTCCTGCTTGATAGAAGTTGCCGAGTAAACGATCAATGAAACTCTATGGGGAAATTTCAACTCCGGCATGATACAAGTTGCAAGATCACCCAGCTAGCCTATGATGGGCTGTCACTAGATAGGCTTAACTGTCAACTTTCCCATGGCTGCGACCTTCTCAGCCAGAGCTACACTGAAGAATACACGATCAATGAAACCCTATGGGGAAAATCAAACTCCGACATGATACAAGTTGCAAGATCACCCAGCTAGCCTATGATGGGCTGTCACTAGATAGGCTTAACTGTCAACTTTCCCATGGCTGCGTCGTTCTCAGCCCGAGCTACACTCAAGAGTACACGATCAATGAAGCGCTATGGGGAAAATTAAACTCCTGCTTGATAGAAGTTGCCGAGTAAACGATCAATGAAACCCTATGGGGAAAATCAAACTCCGACATGATACAAGTTGCAAGATCACCCAGCTAGCCTATGATGGGCTGTCACTAGATAGGCTTAACTGTCAACTTTCCCATGGCTGCGACCTTCTCAGCCAGAGCTACACTCAAGAATACACGATCAATGAAACCCTATGGGGAAAATCAAACTCCGACATGATACAAGTTGCAAGATCACCCAGCTAGCCTATGATGGGCTGTCACTAGATATGCTTAACTGTCAACTTTCCCATGGCTGCGTCGTTCTCAGCCCGAGCTACACTCAAGAGTACACGATCAATGAAGCGCTATGGGGAAAATTAAACTCCTGCTTGATAGAAGTTGCCGAGTAAACGATCAATGAAACTCTATGGGGAAAATCCAACTCCGGCATGATACAAGTTGCAAGATCACCCAGCTAGCCTATGATGGGCTGTCACTAGATAGGCTTAACTGTCAACTTTCCCATGGCTGCGACCTTCTCAGCCAGAGCTACACTCAAGAATACACGATCAATGAAACCCTATGGGGAAAATCAAACTCCGACATGATACAAGTTGCAAGATCACCCAGCTAGCCTATGATGGGCTGTCACTAGATAGGCTTAACTGTCAACTTTCCCATGGCTGCGACCTTCTCAGCCAGAGCTACACTCAAGAATACACGATCAATGAAACCCTATGGGGAAAATCAAACTCCGACATGATACAAGTTGCAAGATCACCCAGCTAGCCTATGATGGGCTGTCACTAGATAGGCTTAACTGTCAACTTTCCCATGGCTGCGTCGTTCTCAGCCCGAGCTACACTCAAGAGTACACGATCAATGAAGCGCTATGGGGAAAATTAAACTCCTGCTTGATAGAAGTTGCCGAGTAAACGATCAATGAAACTCTATGGGGAAAATCCAACTCCGGCATGATACAAGTTGCAAGATCACCCAGCTAGCCTATGATGGGCTGTCACTAGATAGGCTTAACTGTCAACTTTCCCATGGCTGCGACCTTCTCAGCCAGAGCTACACGCAAGAATACACGATCAGTGAAACCCTATGGGGAAAATCAAACTCCGACATGACACAAGTTGCAAGATCACCCAGCTAGCCTATGATGGGCTGTCACTAGATAGGCTTAACTGTCAACTTTCCCATGGCTGCGACCTTCTCAGCCAGAGCTACACTCAAGAATACACGATCAATGAAACCCTATGGGGAAAATCAAACTCCGACATGATACAAGTTGCAAGATCACCCAGCTAGCCTATGATGGGCTGTCACTAGATAGGCTTAACTGTCAACTTTCCCATGGCTGCGTCGTTCTCAGCCCGAGCTACACTCAAGAGTACACGATCAATGAAGCGCTATGGGGAAAATTAAACTCCTGCTTGATAGAAGTTGCCGAGTAAACGATCAATGAAACTCTATGGGGAAAATCCAACTCCGGCATGATACAAGTTGCAAGATCACCCAGCTAGCCTATGATGGGCTGTCACTAGATAGGCTTAACTGTAAACTTTCCCATGGCTGGGACCTTCTCAGCCAGAGCTACACTCAAGAATACACGATCAATGAAACCCTATGGGGAAAATCAAACTCCGACATGATACAAGTTGCAAGATCACCCAGCTAGCCTATGATGGGCTGTCACTAGATAGGCTTAACTGTCAACTTTCCCATGGCTGCGTCGTTCTCAGCCCGAGCTACACTCAAGAGTACACGATCAATGAAGCGCTATGGGGAAAATAAAACTCCTGCTTGATAAAAGTTGCCGAGTAAACGATCAATGAAACTCTATGGGGAAAATCCAACTCCGGCATGATACAAGTTGCAAGATCACCCAGCTAGCCTATGATGGGCTGTCACTAGATAGGCTTAACTGTCAACTTTCCCATGGCTGCGTCGTTCTCAGCCCGAGCTACACTCAAGAGTACACGATCAATGAAGCGCTATGGGGAAAATTAAACTCCTGCTTGATAGAAGTTGCCGAGTAAACGATCAATGAAACTCTATGGGAAAAATCCAACTCCGGCATGATACAAGTTGCAAGATCACCCAGCTAGCCTATGATGGGCTGTCACTAGATAGACTTAACTGTCAACTTTCCCATGGCTGGGACCTTCTCAGCCAGAGCGACACTCAAGAATACACGATCAATGAAACCCTATGGGGAAAATCAAACTCCGACATGATACAAGTTGCAAGATCACCCAGCTAGCCTATGATGGGCTGTCACTAGATAGGCTTAACTGTCAACTTTCCCATGGCTGCGACCTTCTCAGCCAGAGCTACACTCAAGAATACACGATCAATGAAACCCTATGGGGAAAATCAAACTCCGACATGATACATGTTGCAAGATCACCCAGCTAGCCTATGATGGGCTGTCACTAGATAGGCTTAACTGTCAACTTTCCCATGGCTGCGTCGTTCTCAGCCCGAGCTACACTCAAGAGTACACGATCAATGAAGCGCTATGGGGAAAATTAAACTCCTGCTTGATAGAAGTTGCCGAGTAAACGATCAATGAAACTCTATGGGGAAAATCCAACTCCGGCATGATACAAGTTGCAAGATCACCCAGCTAGCCTATGATGGGCTGTCACTAGATAGGCTTAACTGTCAACTTTCCCATGGCTGCGACCTTCTCAGCCAGAGCTACACTCAAGAATACACGATCAATGAAACCCTATGGGGAAAATCAAACTCCGACATGATACAAGTTGCAAGATCACCCAGCTAGCCTATGATGGGCTGTCACTAGATAGGCTTAACTGTCAACTTTCCCATGGCTGCGTCGTTCTCAGCCCGAGCTACACTCAAGAGTACACGATCAATGAAGCGCTACGGGGAAAATTAAACTCCTGCTTGATAGAAGTTGCCGAGTAAACGATCAATGAAACCCTATGGGGAAAATCCAACTCCGGCATGATACAAGTTGCAAGATCACCCAGCTAGCCTATGATGGGCTGTCACTAGATAGGCTTAACTGTCAACTTTCCCATGGCTGCGACCTTCTCAGCCAGAGCTACACTCAAGAATACACGATCAATGAAACCCTATGGGGAAAATCAAACTCCGACATGATACAAGTTGCAAGATCACCCAGCTAGCCTATGATGGGCTGTCACTAGATATGCTTAACTGTCAACTTTCCCATGGCTGCGTCGTTCTCAGCCCGAGCTACACTCAAGAGTACACGATCAATGAAGCGCTATGGGGAAAATTAAACTCCTGCTTGATAGAAGTTGCCGAGTAAACGATCAATGAAACTCTATGGGGAAAATCCAACTCCGGCATGATACAAGTTGCAAGATCACCCAGCTAGCCTATGATGGGCTGTCACTAGATAGGCTTAACTGTCAACTTTCCCATGGCTGCGACCTTCTCAGCCAGAGCTACACTCAAGAATACACGATCAATGAAACCCTATGGGGAAAATCAAACTCCGACATGATACAAGTTGCAAGATCACCCAGCTAGCCTATGATGGGCTGTCACTAGATAGGCTTAACTGTCAACTTTCCCATGGCTGCGTCGTTCTCAGCCCGAGCTACACTCAAGAGTACACGATCAATGAAGCGCTATGGGGAAAATAAAACTCCTGCTTGATAAAAGTTGCCGAGTAAACGATCAATGAAACTCTATGGGGAAAATCCAACTCCGGCATGATACAAGTTGCAAGATCACCCATCTAGCCTATGATGGGCTGTCACTAGATAGGCTTAACTGTCAACTTTCCCATGGCTGCGTCGTTCTCAGCCCGAGCTACACTCAAGAGTACACGATCAATGAAGCGCTATGGGGAAAATTAAACTCCTGCTTGATAGAAGTTGCCGAGTAAACGATCAATGAAACTCTATGGGAAAAATCCAACTCCGGCATGATACAAGTTGCAAGATCACCCAGCTAGCCTATGATGGGCTGTCACTAGATAGACTTAACTGTCAACTTTCCCATGGCTGGGACCTTCTCAGCCAGAGCGACACTCAAGAATACACGATCAATGAAACCCTATGGGGAAAATCAAACTCCGACATGATACAAGTTGCAAGATCACTCAGCTAGCCTATGATGGGCTGTCACTAGATAGGCTTAACTGTCAACTTTCCCATGGCTGCGACCTTCTCAGCCAGAGCTACACTCAAGAATACACGATCAATGAAACCCTATGGGGAAAATCAAACTCCGACATGATACATGTTGCAAGATCACCCAGCTAGCCTATGATGGGCTGTCACTAGATAGGCTTAACTGTCAACTTTCCCATGGCTGCGTCGTTCTCAGCCCGAGCTACACTCAAGAGTACACGATCAATGAAGCGCTATGGGGAAAATTAAACTCCTGCTTGATAGAAGTTGCCGAGTAAACGATCAATGAAACTCTATGGGGAAAATCCAACTCCGGCATGATACAAGTTGCAAGATCACCCAGCTAGCCTATGATGGGCTGTCACTAGATAGGCTTAACTGTCAACTTTCCCATGGCTGCGACCTTCTCAGCCAGAGCTACACTCAAGAATACACGATCAATGAAACCCTATGGGGAAAATCAAACTCCGACATGATACAAGTTGCAAGATCACCCAGCTAGCCTATGATGGGCTGTCACTAGATAGGCTTAACTGTCAACTTTCCCATGGCTGCGACCTTCTCAGCCAGAGCTACACTCAAGAATACACGATCAATGAAACCCTATGGGGAAAATCAAACTCCGACATGATACAAGTTGCAAGATCACCCAGCTAGCCTATGATGGGCTGTCACTAGATAGGCTTAACTGTCAACTTTCCCATGGCTGCGTCGTTCTCAGCCCGAGCTACACTCAAGAGTACACGATCAATGAAGCGCTATGGGGAAAATTAAACTCCTGCTTGATAGAAGTTGCCGAGTAAACGATCAATGAAACTCTATGGGGAAAATCCAACTCCGGCATGATACAAGTTGCAAGATCACCCAGCTAGCCTATGATGGGCTGTCACTAGATAGGCTTAACTGTCAACTTTCCCATGGCTGCGACCTTCTCAGCCAGAGCTACACTCAAGAATACACGATCAATGAAACCCTATGGGGAAAATCAAACTCCGACATGACACAAGTTGCAAGATCACCCAGCTAGCCTATGATGGGCTGTCACTAGATAGGCTTAACTGTCAACTTTCCCATGGCTGCGACCTTCTCAGCCAGAGCTACACTCAAGAATACACGATCAATGAAACCCTATGGGGAAAATCAAACTCCGACACGATACAAGTTGCAAGATCACCCAGCTAGCCTATGATGGGCTGTCACTAGATAGGCTTAACTGTCAACTTTCCCATGGCTGCGTCGTTCTCAGCCCGAGCTACACTCAAGAGTACACGATCAATGAAGCGCTATGGGGAAAATTAAACTCCTGCTTGATAGAAGTTGCCGAGTAAACGATCAATGAAACTCTATGGGGAAAATCCAACTCCGGCATGATACAAGTTGCAAGATCACCCAGCTAGCCTATGATGGGCTGTCACTAGATAGGCTTAACTGTCAACTTTCCCATGGCTGCGACCTTCTCAGCCAGAGCTACACTCAAGAATACACGATCAATGAAACCCTATGGGGAAAATCAAACTCCGACATGATACAAGTTGCAAGATCACCCAGCTAGCCTATGATGGGCTGTCACTAGATAGGCTTAACTGTCAACTTTCCCATGGCTGCGACCTTCTCAGCCAGAGCTACACTCAAGAATACACGATCAATGAAACCCTATGGGGAAAATCAAACTCCGACATGATACAAGTTGCAAGATCACCCAGCTAGCCTATGATGGGCTGTCACTAGATAGGCTTAACTGTCAACTTTCCCATGGCTGCGTCGTTCTCAGCCCGAGCTACACTCAAGACTACACGATCAATGAAGCGCTATGGGGAAAATTAAACTCCTGCTTGATAGAAGTTGCCGAGTAAACGATCAATGAAACTCTATGGGGAAAATCCAACTCCGGCATGATACAAGTTGCAAGATCACCCAGCTAGCCTATGATGGGCTGTCACTAGATAGGCTTAACTGTCAACTTTCCCATGGCTGGGACCTTCTCAGCCAGAGCTACACTCAAGAATACACGATCAATGAAACCCTATGGGGAAAATCAAACTCCGACATGATACAAGTTGCAAGATCACCCAGCTAGCCTATGATGGGCTGTCACTAGATAGGCTTAACTGTCAACTTTCCCATGGCTGCGTCGTTCTCAGCCCGAGCTACACTCAAGAGTACACGATCAATGAAGCGCTATGGGGAAAATAAAACTCCTGCTTGATAAAAGTTGCCGAGTAAACGATCAATGAAACTCTATGGGGAAAATCCAACTCCGGCATGATACAAGTTGCAAGATCACCCAGCTAGCCTATGATGGGCTGTCACTAGATAGGCTTAACTGTCAACTTTCCCATGGCTGCGTCGTTCTCAGCCTGAAGCGCTATGGGGAAAATTAAACTCCTGCTTGATAGAAGTTGCCGAGTAAACGATCAATGAAACTCTATGGGGAAAATCCAACTCCGGCATGATACAAGTTGCAAGATCACCCAGCTAGCCTATGATGGGCTGTCACTAGATAGGCTTAACTGTCAACTTTCCCATGGCTGGGACCTTCTCAGCCAGAGCGACACTCAAGAATACACGATCAATGAAACCCTATGGGGAAAATCAAACTCCGACATGATACAAGTTGCAAGATCACCCAGCTAGCCTATGATGGGCTGTCACTAGATAGGCTTAACTGTCAACTTTCCCATGGCTGCGACCTTCTCAGCCAGAGCTACACTCAAGAATACACGATCAATGAAACCCTATGGGGAAAATCAAACTCCGACATGATACATGTTGCAAGATCACCCAGCTAGCCTATGATGGGCTGTCACTAGATAGGCTTAACTGTCAACTTTCCCATGGCTGCGTCGTTCTCAGCCCGAGCTACACTCAAGAGTACACGATCAATGAAGCGCTATGGGGAAAATTAAACTCCTGCTTGATAGAAGTTGCCGAGTAAACGATCAATGAAACTCTATGGGGAAAATCCAACTCCGGCATGATACAAGTTGCAAGATCACCCAGCTAGCCTATGATGGGCTGTCACTAGATAGGCTTAACTGTCAACTTTCCCATGGCTGCGACCTTCTCAGCCAGAGCTACACTCAAGAATACACGATCAATGAAACCCTATGGGGAAAATCAAACTCCGACATGATACAAGTTGCAAGATCACCCAGCTAGCCTATGATGGGCTGTCACTAGATAGGCTTAACTGTCAACTTTCCCATGGCTGCGACCTTCTCAGCCAGAGCTACACTCAAGAATACACGATCAATGAAACCCTATGGGGAAAATCAAACTCCGACATGATACAAGTTGCAAGATCACCCAGCTAGCCTATGATGGGCTGTCACTAGATAGGCTTAACTGTCAACTTTCCCATGGCTGCGTCGTTCTCAGCCCGAGCTACACTCAAGAGTACACGATCAATGAAGCGCTATGGGGAAAATTAAACTCCTGCTTGATAGAAGTTGCCGAGTAAACGATCAATGAAACTCTATGGGGAAAATCCAACTCCGGCATGATACAAGTTGCAAGATCACCCAGCTAGCCTATGATGGGCTGTCACTAGATAGGCTTAACTGTCAACTTTCCCATGGCTGGGACCTTCTCAGCCAGAGCTACACTCAAGAATACACGATCAATGAAACCCTATGGGGAAAATCAAACTCCGACATGATACAAGTTGCAAGATCACCCAGCTAGCCTATGATGGGCTGTCACTAGATAGGCTTAACTGTCAACTTTCCCATGGCTGCGTCGTTCTCAGCCCGAGCTACACTCAAGAGTACACGATCAATGAAGCGCTATGGGGAAAATTAAACTCCTGCTTGATAGAAGTTGCCGAGTAAACGATCAATGAAACTCTATGGGGAAAATCCAACTCCGGCATGATACAAGTTGCAAGATCACCCAGCTAGCCTATGATGGGCTGTCACTAGATAGGCTTAACTGTCAACTTTCCCATGGCTGCGACCTTCTCAGCCAGAGCTACACTCAAGAATACACGATCAATGAAACCCTATGGGGAAAATCAAACTCCGACATGATACAAGTTGCAAGATCACCCAGCTAGCCTATGATGGGCTGTCACTAGATAGGCTTAACTGTCAACTTTCCCATGGCTGCGACCTTCTCAGCCAGAGCTACACTGAAGAATACACGATCAATGAAACCCTATGGGGAAAATCAAACTCCGACATGATACAAGTTGCAAGATCACCCAGCTAGCCTATGATGGGCTGTCACTAGATAGGCTTAACTGTCAACTTTCCCATGGCTGCGTCGTTCTCAGCCCGAGCTACACTCAAGAGTACACGATCAATGAAGCGCTATGGGGAAAATTAAACTCCTGCTTGATAGAAGTTGCCGAGTAAACGATCAATGAAACTCTATGGGGAAATTTCAACTCCGGCATGATACAAGTTGCAAGATCACCCAGCTAGCCTATGATGGGCTGTCACTAGATAGGCTTAACTGTCAACTTTCCCATGGCTGCGACCTTCTCAGCCAGAGCTACACTGAAGAATACACGATCAATGAAACCCTATGGGGAAAATCAAACTCCGACATGATACAAGTTGCAAGATCACCCAGCTAGCCTATGATGGGCTGTCACTAGATAGGCTTAACTGTCAACTTTCCCATGGCTGCGTCGTTCTCAGCCCGAGCTACACTCAAGAGTACACGATCAATGAAGCGCTATGGGGAAAATTAAACTCCTGCTTGATAGAAGTTGCCGAGTAAACGATCAATGAAACTCTATGGGGAAAATCCAACTCCGGCATGATACAAGTTGCAAGATCACCCAGCTAGCCTATGATGGGCTGTCACTAGATAGGCTTAACTGTCAACTTTCCCATGGCTGGGACCTTCTCAGCCAGAGCTACACTCAAGAATACACGATCAATGAAACCCTATGGGGAAAATCAAACTCCGACATGATACAAGTTGCAAGATCACCCAGCTAGCCTATGATGGGCTGTCACTAGATAGGCTTAACTGTCAACTTTCCCATGGCTGCGACCTTCTCAGCCAGAGCTACACTCAAGAATACACGATCAATGAAACCCTATGGGGAAAATCAAACTCCGACATGATACAAGTTGCAAGATCACCCAGCTAGCCTATGATGGGCTGTCACTAGATAGGCTTAACTGTCAACTTTCCCATGGCTGCGACCTTCTCAGCCAGAGCTACACTCAAGAATACACGATCAATGAAACCCTATGGGGAAAATCAAACTCCGACATGATACAAGTTGCAAGATCACCCAGCTAGCCTATGATGGGCTGTCACTAGATAGGCTTAACTGTCAACTTTCCCATGGCTGCGTCGTTCTCAGCCCGAGCTACACTCAAGAGTACACGATCAATGAAGCGCTACGGGGAAAATTAAACTCCTGCTTGATAGAAGTTGCCGAGTAAACGATCAATGAAACCCTATGGGGAAAATCCAACTCCGGCATGATACAAGTTGCAAGATCACCCAGCTAGCCTATGATGGGCTGTCACTAGATAGGCTTAACTGTCAACTTTCCCATGGCTGCGACCTTCTCAGCCAGAGCTACACTCAAGAATACACGATCAATGAAACCCTATGGGGAAAATCAAACTCCGACATGATACAAGTTGCAAGATCACCCAGCTAGCCTATGATGGGCTGTCACTAGATATGCTTAACTGTCAACTTTCCCATGGCTGCGTCGTTCTCAGCCCGAGCTACACTCAAGAGTACACGATCAATGAAGCGCTATGGGGAAAATTAAACTCCTGCTTGATAGAAGTTGCCGAGTAAACGATCAATGAAACTCTATGGGGAAAATCCAACTCCGGCATGATACAAGTTGCAAGATCACCCAGCTAGCCTATGATGGGCTGTCACTAGATAGGCTTAACTGTCAACTTTCCCATGGCTGCGACCTTCTCAGCCAGAGCTACACTCAAGAATACACGATCAATGAAACCCTATGGGGAAAATCAAACTCCGACATGATACAAGTTGCAAGATCACCCAGCTAGCCTATGATGGGCTGTCACTAGATAGGCTTAACTGTCAACTTTCCCATGGCTGCGACCTTCTCAGCCAGAGCTACACTCAAGAATACACGATCAATGAAACCCTATGGGGAAAATCAAACTCCGACATGATACAAGTTGCAAGATCACCCAGCTAGCCTATGATGGGCTGTCACTAGATAGGCTTAACTGTCAACTTTCCCATGGCTGCGTCGTTCTCAGCCCGAGCTACACTCAAGAGTACACGATCAATGAAGCGCTATGGGGAAAATTAAACTCCTGCTTGATAGAAGTTGCCGAGTAAACGATCAATGAAACTCTATGGGGAAAATCCAACTCCGGCATGATACAAGTTGCAAGATCACCCAGCTAGCCTATGATGGGCTGTCACTAGATAGGCTTAACTGTCAACTTTCCCATGGCTGCGACCTTCTCAGCCAGAGCTACACGCAAGAATACACGATCAGTGAAACCCTATGGGGAAAATCAAACTCCGACATGACACAAGTTGCAAGATCACCCAGCTAGCCTATGATGGGCTGTCACTAGATAGGCTTAACTGTCAACTTTCCCATGGCTGCGACCTTCTCAGCCAGAGCTACACTCAAGAATACACGATCAATGAAACCCTATGGGGAAAATCAAACTCCGACATGATACAAGTTGCAAGATCACCCAGCTAGCCTATGATGGGCTGTCACTAGATAGGCTTAACTGTCAACTTTCCCATGGCTGCGTCGTTCTCAGCCCGAGCTACACTCAAGAGTACACGATCAATGAAGCGCTATGGGGAAAATTAAACTCCTGCTTGATAGAAGTTGCCGAGTAAACGATCAATGAAACTCTATGGGGAAAATCCAACTCCGGCATGATACAAGTTGCAAGATCACCCAGCTAGCCTATGATGGGCTGTCACTAGATAGGCTTAACTGTAAACTTTCCCATGGCTGGGACCTTCTCAGCCAGAGCTACACTCAAGAATACACGATCAATGAAACCCTATGGGGAAAATCAAACTCCGACATGATACAAGTTGCAAGATCACCCAGCTAGCCTATGATGGGCTGTCACTAGATAGGCTTAACTGTCAACTTTCCCATGGCTGCGTCGTTCTCAGCCCGAGCTACACTCAAGAGTACACGATCAATGAAGCGCTATGGGGAAAATAAAACTCCTGCTTGATAAAAGTTGCCGAGTAAACGATCAATGAAACTCTATGGGGAAAATCCAACTCCGGCATGATACAAGTTGCAAGATCACCCAGCTAGCCTATGATGGGCTGTCACTAGATAGGCTTAACTGTCAACTTTCCCATGGCTGCGTCGTTCTCAGCCCGAGCTACACTCAAGAGTACACGATCAATGAAGCGCTATGGGGAAAATTAAACTCCTGCTTGATAGAAGTTGCCGAGTAAACGATCAATGAAACTCTATGGGAAAAATCCAACTCCGGCATGATACAAGTTGCAAGATCACCCAGCTAGCCTATGATGGGCTGTCACTAGATAGACTTAACTGTCAACTTTCCCATGGCTGGGACCTTCTCAGCCAGAGCGACACTCAAGAATACACGATCAATGAAACCCTATGGGGAAAATCAAACTCCGACATGATACAAGTTGCAAGATCACCCAGCTAGCCTATGATGGGCTGTCACTAGATAGGCTTAACTGTCAACTTTCCCATGGCTGCGACCTTCTCAGCCAGAGCTACACTCAAGAATACACGATCAATGAAACCCTATGGGGAAAATCAAACTCCGACATGATACATGTTGCAAGATCACCCAGCTAGCCTATGATGGGCTGTCACTAGATAGGCTTAACTGTCAACTTTCCCATGGCTGCGTCGTTCTCAGCCCGAGCTACACTCAAGAGTACACGATCAATGAAGCGCTATGGGGAAAATTAAACTCCTGCTTGATAGAAGTTGCCGAGTAAACGATCAATGAAACTCTATGGGGAAAATCCAACTCCGGCATGATACAAGTTGCAAGATCACCCAGCTAGCCTATGATGGGCTGTCACTAGATAGGCTTAACTGTCAACTTTCCCATGGCTGCGACCTTCTCAGCCAGAGCTACACTCAAGAATACACGATCAATGAAACCCTATGGGGAAAATCAAACTCCGACATGATACAAGTTGCAAGATCACCCAGCTAGCCTATGATGGGCTGTCACTAGATAGGCTTAACTGTCAACTTTCCCATGGCTGCGTCGTTCTCAGCCCGAGCTACACTCAAGAGTACACGATCAATGAAGCGCTACGGGGAAAATTAAACTCCTGCTTGATAGAAGTTGCCGAGTAAACGATCAATGAAACCCTATGGGGAAAATCCAACTCCGGCATGATACAAGTTGCAAGATCACCCAGCTAGCCTATGATGGGCTGTCACTAGATAGGCTTAACTGTCAACTTTCCCATGGCTGCGACCTTCTCAGCCAGAGCTACACTCAAGAATACACGATCAATGAAACCCTATGGGGAAAATCAAACTCCGACATGATACAAGTTGCAAGATCACCCAGCTAGCCTATGATGGGCTGTCACTAGATATGCTTAACTGTCAACTTTCCCATGGCTGCGTCGTTCTCAGCCCGAGCTACACTCAAGAGTACACGATCAATGAAGCGCTATGGGGAAAATTAAACTCCTGCTTGATAGAAGTTGCCGAGTAAACGATCAATGAAACTCTATGGGGAAAATCCAACTCCGGCATGATACAAGTTGCAAGATCACCCAGCTAGCCTATGATGGGCTGTCACTAGATAGGCTTAACTGTCAACTTTCCCATGGCTGCGACCTTCTCAGCCAGAGCTACACTCAAGAATACACGATCAATGAAACCCTATGGGGAAAATCAAACTCCGACATGATACAAGTTGCAAGATCACCCAGCTAGCCTATGATGGGCTGTCACTAGATAGGCTTAACTGTCAACTTTCCCATGGCTGCGTCCTTCTCAGCCAGAGCTACACTCAAGAATACACGATCAATGAAACCCTATGGGGAAAATCAAACTCCGACATGATACAAGTTGCAAGATCACCCAGCTAGCCTATGATGGGCTGTCACTAGATAGGCTTAACTGTCAACTTTCCCATGGCTGCGTCGTTCTCAGCCCGAGCTACACTCAAGAGTACACGATCAATGAAGCGCTATGGGGAAAATTAAACTCCTGCTTGATAGAAGTTGCCGAGTAAACGATCAATGAAACTCTATGGGGAAAATCCAACTCCGGCATGATACAAGTTGCAAGATCACCCAGCTAGCCTATGATGGGCTGTCACTAGATAGGCTTAACTGTCAACTTTCCCATGGCTGGGACCTTCTCAGCCAGAGCTACACTCAAGAATACACGATCAATGAAACCCTATGGGGAAAATCAAACTCCGACATGATACAAGTTGCAAGATCACCCAGCTAGCCTATGATGGGCTGTCACTAGATAGGCTTAACTGTCAACTTTCCCATGGCTGCGTCGTTCTCAGCCCGAGCTACACTCAAGAGTACACGATCAATGAAGCGCTATGGGGAAAATTAAACTCCTGCTTGATAGAAGTTGCCGAGTAAACGATCAATGAAACTCTATGGGGAAAATCCAACTCCGGCATGATACAAGTTGCAAGATCACCCAGCTAGCCTATGATGGGCTGTCACTAGATAGGCTTAACTGTCAACTTTCCCATGGCTGGGACCTTCTCAGCCAGAGCTACACTCAAGAATACACGATCAATGAAACCCTATGGGGAAAATCAAACTCCGACATGATACAAGTTGCAAGATCACCCAGCTAGCCTATGATGGGCTGTCACTAGATAGGCTTAACTGTCAACTTTCCCATGGCTGCGTCGTTCTCAGCCCGAGCTACACTCAAGAGTACACGATCAATGAAGCGCTATGGGGAAAATTAAACTCCTGCTTGATAGAAGTTGCCGAGTAAACGATCAATGAAACTCTATGGGGAAAATCCAACTCCGGCATGATACAAGTTGCAAGATCACCCAGCTAGCCTATGATGGGCTGTCACTAGATAGGCTTAACTGTCAACTTTCCCATGGCTGCGACCTTCTCAGCCAGAGCTACACTCAAGAATACACGATCAATGAAACCCTATGGGGAAAATCAAACTCCGACATGATACAAGTTGCAAGATCACCCAGCTAGCCTATGATGGGCTGTCACTAGATAGGCTTAACTGTCAACTTTCCCATGGCTGCGACCTTCTCAGCCAGAGCTACACTGAAGAATACACGATCAATGAAACCCTATGGGGAAAATCAAACTCCGACATGATACAAGTTGCAAGATCACCCAGCTAGCCTATGATGGGCTGTCACTAGATAGGCTTAACTGTCAACTTTCCCATGGCTGCGTCGTTCTCAGCCCGAGCTACACTCAAGAGTACACGATCAATGAAGCGCTATGGGGAAAATTAAACTCCTGCTTGATAGAAGTTGCCGAGTAAACGATCAATGAAACTCTATGGGGAAATTTCAACTCCGGCATGATACAAGTTGCAAGATCACCCAGCTAGCCTATGATGGGCTGTCACTAGATAGGCTTAACTGTCAACTTTCCCATGGCTGCGACCTTCTCAGCCAGAGCTACACTGAAGAATACACGATCAATGAAACCCTATGGGGAAAATCAAACTCCGACATGATACAAGTTGCAAGATCACCCAGCTAGCCTATGATGGGCTGTCACTAGATAGGCTTAACTGTCAACTTTCCCATGGCTGCGTCGTTCTCAGCCCGAGCTACACTCAAGAGTACACGATCAATGAAGCGCTATGGGGAAAATTAAACTCCTGCTTGATAGAAGTTGCCGAGTAAACGATCAATGAAACTCTATGGGGAAAATCCAACTCCGGCATGATACAAGTTGCAAGATCACCCAGCTAGCCTATGATGGGCTGTCACTAGATAGGCTTAACTGTCAACTTTCCCATGGCTGGGACCTTCTCAGCCAGAGCTACACTCAAGAATACACGATCAATGAAACCCTATGGGGAAAATCAAACTCCGACATGATACAAGTTGCAAGATCACCCAGCTAGCCTATGATGGGCTGTCACTAGATAGGCTTAACTGTCAACTTTCCCATGGCTGCGACCTTCTCAGCCAGAGCTACACTCAAGAATACACGATCAATGAAACCCTATGGGGAAAATCAAACTCCGACATGATACAAGTTGCAAGATCACCCAGCTAGCCTATGATGGGCTGTCACTAGATAGGCTTAACTGTCAACTTTCCCATGGCTGCGACCTTCTCAGCCAGAGCTACACTCAAGAATACACGATCAATGAAACCCTATGGGGAAAATCAAACTCCGACATGATACAAGTTGCAAGATCACCCAGCTAGCCTATGATGGGCTGTCACTAGATAGGCTTAACTGTCAACTTTCCCATGGCTGCGTCGTTCTCAGCCCGAGCTACACTCAAGAGTACACGATCAATGAAGCGCTACGGGGAAAATTAAACTCCTGCTTGATAGAAGTTGCCGAGTAAACGATCAATGAAACCCTATGGGGAAAATCCAACTCCGGCATGATACAAGTTGCAAGATCACCCAGCTAGCCTATGATGGGCTGTCACTAGATAGGCTTAACTGTCAACTTTCCCATGGCTGCGACCTTCTCAGCCAGAGCTACACTCAAGAATACACGATCAATGAAACCCTATGGGGAAAATCAAACTCCGACATGATACAAGTTGCAAGATCACCCAGCTAGCCTATGATGGGCTGTCACTAGATATGCTTAACTGTCAACTTTCCCATGGCTGCGTCGTTCTCAGCCCGAGCTACACTCAAGAGTACACGATCAATGAAGCGCTATGGGGAAAATTAAACTCCTGCTTGATAGAAGTTGCCGAGTAAACGATCAATGAAACTCTATGGGGAAAATCCAACTCCGCATGATACAAGTTGCAAGATCACCCAGCTAGCCTATGATGGGCTGTCACTAGATAGGCTTAACTGTGAACTTTCCCATGGCTGCGACCTTCTCAGCCAGAGCTACACTCAAGAATACACGATCAATGAAACCCTATGGGGAAAATCAAACTCCGACATGATACAAGTTGCAAGATCACCCAGCTAGCCTATGATGGGCTGTCACTAGATAGGCTTAACTGTCAACTTTCCCATGGCTGCGACCTTCTCAGCCAGAGCTACACTCAAGAATACACGATCAATGAAACCCTATGGGGAAAATCAAACTCCGACATGATACAAGTTGCAAGATCACCCAGCTAGCCTATGATGGGCTGTCACTAGATAGGCTTAACTGTCAACTTTCCCATGGCTGCGTCGTTCTCAGCCCGAGCTACACTCAAGAGTACACGATCAATGAAGCGCTATGGGGAAAATTAAACTCCTGCTTGATAGAAGTTGCCGAGTAAACGATCAATGAAACTCTATGGGGAAAATCCAACTCCGGCATGATACAAGTTGCAAGATCACCCAGCTAGCCTATGATGGGCTGTCACTAGATAGGCTTAACTGTCAACTTTCCCATGGCTGCGACCTTCTCAGCCAGAGCTACACGCAAGAATACACGATCAGTGAAACCCTATGGGGAAAATCAAACTCCGACATGACACAAGTTGCAAGATCACCCAGCTAGCCTATGATGGGCTGTCACTAGATAGGCTTAACTGTCAACTTTCCCATGGCTGCGACCTTCTCAGCCAGAGCTACACTCAAGAATACACGATCAATGAAACCCTATGGGGAAAATCAAACTCCGACATGATACAAGTTGCAAGATCACCCAGCTAGCCTATGATGGGCTGTCACTAGATAGGCTTAACTGTCAACTTTCCCATGGCTGCGTCGTTCTCAGCCCGAGCTACACTCAAGAGTACACGATCAATGAAGCGCTATGGGGAAAATTAAACTCCTGCTTGATAGAAGTTGCCGAGTAAACGATCAATGAAACTCTATGGGGAAAATCCAACTCCGGCATGATACAAGTTGCAAGATCACCCAGCTAGCCTATGATGGGCTGTCACTAGATAGGCTTAACTGTAAACTTTCCCATGGCTGGGACCTTCTCAGCCAGAGCTACACTCAAGAATACACGATCAATGAAACCCTATGGGGAAAATCAAACTCCGACATGATACAAGTTGCAAGATCACCCAGCTAGCCTATGATGGGCTGTCACTAGATAGGCTTAACTGTCAACTTTCCCATGGCTGCGTCGTTCTCAGCCCGAGCTACACTCAAGAGTACACGATCAATGAAGCGCTATGGGGAAAATAAAACTCCTGCTTGATAAAAGTTGCCGAGTAAACGATCAATGAAACTCTATGGGGAAAATCCAACTCCGGCATGATACAAGTTGCAAGATCACCCAGCTAGCCTATGATGGGCTGTCACTAGATAGGCTTAACTGTCAACTTTCCCATGGCTGCGTCGTTCTCAGCCCGAGCTACACTCAAGAGTACACGATCAATGAAGCGCTATGGGGAAAATTAAACTCCTGCTTGATAGAAGTTGCCGAGTAAACGATCAATGAAACTCTATGGGAAAAATCCAACTCCGGCATGATACAAGTTGCAAGATCACCCAGCTAGCCTATGATGGGCTGTCACTAGATAGACTTAACTGTCAACTTTCCCATGGCTGGGACCTTCTCAGCCAGAGCGACACTCAAGAATACACGATCAATGAAACCCTATGGGGAAAATCAAACTCCGACATGATACAAGTTGCAAGATCACCCAGCTAGCCTATGATGGGCTGTCACTAGATAGGCTTAACTGTCAACTTTCCCATGGCTGCGACCTTCTCAGCCAGAGCTACACTCAAGAATACACGATCAATGAAACCCTATGGGGAAAATCAAACTCCGACATGATACATGTTGCAAGATCACCCAGCTAGCCTATGATGGGCTGTCACTAGATAGGCTTAACTGTCAACTTTCCCATGGCTGCGTCGTTCTCAGCCCGAGCTACACTCAAGAGTACACGATCAATGAAGCGCTATGGGGAAAATTAAACTCCTGCTTGATAGAAGTTGCCGAGTAAACGATCAATGAAACTCTATGGGGAAAATCCAACTCCGGCATGATACAAGTTGCAAGATCACCCAGCTAGCCTATGATGGGCTGTCACTAGATAGGCTTAACTGTCAACTTTCCCATGGCTGCGACCTTCTCAGCCAGAGCTACACTCAAGAATACACGATCAATGAAACCCTATGGGGAAAATCAAACTCCGACATGATACAAGTTGCAAGATCACCCAGCTAGCCTATGATGGGCTGTCACTAGATAGGCTTAACTGTCAACTTTCCCATGGCTGCGTCGTTCTCAGCCCGAGCTACACTCAAGAGTACACGATCAATGAAGCGCTACGGGGAAAATTAAACTCCTGCTTGATAGAAGTTGCCGAGTAAACGATCAATGAAACCCTATGGGGAAAATCCAACTCCGGCATGATACAAGTTGCAAGATCACCCAGCTAGCCTATGATGGGCTGTCACTAGATAGGCTTAACTGTCAACTTTCCCATGGCTGCGACCTTCTCAGCCAGAGCTACACTCAAGAATACACGATCAATGAAACCCTATGGGGAAAATCAAACTCCGACATGATACAAGTTGCAAGATCACCCAGCTAGCCTATGATGGGCTGTCACTAGATATGCTTAACTGTCAACTTTCCCATGGCTGCGTCGTTCTCAGCCCGAGCTACACTCAAGAGTACACGATCAATGAAGCGCTATGGGGAAAATTAAACTCCTGCTTGATAGAAGTTGCCGAGTAAACGATCAATGAAACTCTATGGGGAAAATCCAACTCCGGCATGATACAAGTTGCAAGATCACCCAGCTAGCCTATGATGGGCTGTCACTAGATAGGCTTAACTGTCAACTTTCCCATGGCTGCGACCTTCTCAGCCAGAGCTACACTCAAGAATACACGATCAATGAAACCCTATGGGGAAAATCAAACTCCGACATGATACAAGTTGCAAGATCACCCAGCTAGCCTATGATGGGCTGTCACTAGATAGGCTTAACTGTCAACTTTCCCATGGCTGCGACCTTCTCAGCCAGAGCTACACTCAAGAATACACGATCAATGAAACCCTATGGGGAAAATCAAACTCCGACATGATACAAGTTGCAAGATCACCCAGCTAGCCTATGATGGGCTGTCACTAGATAGGCTTAACTGTCAACTTTCCCATGGCTGCGTCGTTCTCAGCCCGAGCTACACTCAAGAGTACACGATCAATGAAGCGCTATGGGGAAAATTAAACTCCTGCTTGATAGAAGTTGCCGAGTAAACGATCAATGAAACTCTATGGGGAAAATCCAACTCCGGCATGATACAAGTTGCAAGATCACCCAGCTAGCCTATGATGGGCTGTCACTAGATAGGCTTAACTGTCAACTTTCCCATGGCTGGGACCTTCTCAGCCAGAGCTACACTCAAGAATACACCATCAATGAAACCCTATGGGGAAAATCAAACTCCGACATGATACAAGTTGCAAGATCACCCAGCTAGCCTATGATGGGCTGTCACTAGATAGGCTTAACTGTCAACTTTCCCATGGCTGCGTCGTTCTCAGCCCGAGCTACACTCAAGAGTACACGATCAATGAAGCGCTATGGGGAAAATTAAACTCCTGCTTGATAGAAGTTGCCGAGTAAACGATCAATGAAACTCTATGGGGAAAATCCAACTCCGGCATGATACAAGTTGCAAGATCACCCAGCTAGCCTATGATGGGCTGTCACTAGATAGGCTTAACTGTCAACTTTCCCATGGCTGCGACCTTCTCAGCCAGAGCTACACGCAAGAATACACGATCAGTGAAACCCTATGGGGAAAATCAAACTCCGACATGACACAAGTTGCAAGATCACCCAGCTAGCCTATGATGGGCTGTCACTAGATAGGCTTAACTGTCAACTTTCCCATGGCTGCGACCTTCTCAGCCAGAGCTACACTCAAGAATACACGATCAATGAAACCCTATGGGGAAAATCAAACTCCGACATGATACAAGTTGCAAGATCACCCAGCTAGCCTATGATGGGCTGTCACTAGATAGGCTTAACTGTCAACTTTCCCATGGCTGCGTCGTTCTCAGCCCGAGCTACACTCAAGAGTACACGATCAATGAAGCGCTATGGGGAAAATTAAACTCCTGCTTGATAGAAGTTGCCGAGTAAACGATCAATGAAACTCTATGGGGAAAATCCAACTCCGGCATGATACAAGTTGCAAGATCACCCAGCTAGCCTATGATGGGCTGTCACTAGATAGGCTTAACTGTAAACTTTCCCATGGCTGGGACCTTCTCAGCCAGAGCTACACTCAAGAATACACGATCAATGAAACCCTATGGGGAAAATCAAACTCCGACATGATACAAGTTGCAAGATCACCCAGCTAGCCTATGATGGGCTGTCACTAGATAGGCTTAACTGTCAACTTTCCCATGGCTGCGTCGTTCTCAGCCCGAGCTACACTCAAGAGTACACGATCAATGAAGCGCTATGGGGAAAATAAAACTCCTGCTTGATAAAAGTTGCCGAGTAAACGATCAATGAAACTCTATGGGGAAAATCCAACTCCGGCATGATACAAGTTGCAAGATCACCCAGCTAGCCTATGATGGGCTGTCACTAGATAGGCTTAACTGTCAACTTTCCCATGGCTGCGACCTTCTCAGCCAGAGCTACACTCAAGAATACACGATCAATGAAACCCTATGGGGAAAATCAAACTCCGACATGATACAAGTTGCAAGATCACCCAGCTAGCCTATGATGGGCTGTCACTAGATAGGCTTAACTGTCAACTTTTCCATGGCTGCGTCGTTCTCAGCCCGAGCTACACTCAAGAGTACACGATCAATGAAGCGCTATGGGGAAAATTAAACTCCTGCTTGATAGAAGTTGCCGAGTAAACGATCAATGAAACTCTATGGGGAAAATCCAACTCCGGCATGATACAAGTTGCAAGATCACCCAGCTAGCCTATGATGGGCTGTCACTAGATAGGCTTAACTGTCAACTTTCCCATGGCTGCGACCTTCTCAGCCAGAGCTACACTCAAGAATACACGATCAATGAAACCCTATGGGGAAAATCAAACTCCGACATGACACAAGTTGCAAGATCACCCAGCTAGCCTTATGATGGGCTGTCACTAGATAGGCTTAACTGTCAACTTTCCCATGGCTGCGACCTTCTCAGCCAGAGCTACACTCAAGAATACACGATCAATGAAACCCTATGGGGAAAATCAAACTCCGACACGATACAAGTTGCAAGATCACCCAGCTAGCCTATGATGGGCTGTCACTAGATAGGCTTAACTGTCAACTTTCCCATGGCTGCGTCGTTCTCAGCCCGAGCTACACTCAAGAGTACACGATCAATGAAGCGCTATGGGGAAAATTAAACTCCTGCTTGATAGAAGTTGCCGAGTAAACGATCAATGAAACTCTATGGGGAAAATCCAACTCCGGCATGATACAAGTTGCAAGATCACCCAGCTAGCCTATGATGGGCTGTCACTAGATAGGCTTAACTGTCAACTTTCCCATGGCTGCGACCTTCTCAGCCAGAGCTACACTCAAGAATACACGATCAATGAAACCCTATGGGGAAAATCAAACTCCGACATGATACAAGTTGCAAGATCACCCAGCTAGCCTATGATGGGCTGTCACTAGATAGGCTTAACTGTCAACTTTCCCATGGCTGCGACCTTCTCAGCCAGAGCTACACTCAAGAATACACGATCAATGAAACCCTATGGGGAAAATCAAACTCCGACATGATACAAGTTGCAAGATCACCCAGCTAGCCTATGATGGGCTGTCACTAGATAGGCTTAACTGTCAACTTTCCCATGGCTGCGTCGTTCTCAGCCCGAGCTACACTCAAGACTACACGATCAATGAAGCGCTATGGGGAAAATTAAACTCCTGCTTGATAGAAGTTGCCGAGTAAACGATCAATGAAACTCTATGGGGAAAATCCAACTCCGGCATGATACAAGTTGCAAGATCACCCAGCTAGCCTATGATGGGCTGTCACTAGATAGGCTTAACTGTCAACTTTCCCATGGCTGGGACCTTCTCAGCCAGAGCTACACTCAAGAATACACGATCAATGAAACCCTATGGGGAAAATCAAACTCCGACATGATACAAGTTGCAAGATCACCCAGCTAGCCTATGATGGGCTGTCACTAGATAGGCTTAACTGTCAACTTTCCCATGGCTGCGTCGTTCTCAGCCCGAGCTACACTCAAGAGTACACGATCAATGAAGCGCTATGGGGAAAATAAAACTCGTGCTTGATAAAAGTTGCCGAGTAAACGATCAATGAAACTCTATGGGGAAAATCCAACTCCGGCATGATACAAGTTGCAAGATCACCCAGCTAGCCTATGATGGGCTGTCACTAGATAGGCTTAACTGTCAACTTTCCCATGGCTGCGTCGTTCTCAGCCTGAAGCGCTATGGGGAAAATTAAACTCCTGCTTGATAGAAGTTGCCGAGTAAACGATCAATGAAACTCTATGGGGAAAATCCAACTCCGGCATGATACAAGTTGCAAGATCACCCAGCTAGCCTATGATGGGCTGTCACTAGATAGGCTTAACTGTCAACTTTCCCATGGCTGGGACCTTCTCAGCCAGAGCGACACTCAAGAATACACGATCAATGAAACCCTATGGGGAAAATCAAACTCCGACATGATACAAGTTGCAAGATCACCCAGCTAGCCTATGATGGGCTGTCACTAGATAGGCTTAACTGTCAACTTTCCCATGGCTGCGACCTTCTCAGCCAGAGCTACACTCAAGAATACACGATCAATGAAACCCTATGGGGAAAATCAAACTCCGACATGATACATGTTGCAAGATCACCCAGCTAGCCTATGATGGGCTGTCACTAGATAGGCTTAACTGTCAACTTTCCCATGGCTGCGTCGTTCTCAGCCCGAGCTACACTCAAGAGTACACGATCAATGAAGCGCTATGGGGAAAATTAAACTCCTGCTTGATAGAAGTTGCCGAGTAAACGATCAATGAAACTCTATGGGGAAAATCCAACTCCGGCATGATACAAGTTGCAAGATCACCCAGCTAGCCTATGATGGGCTGTCACTAGATAGGCTTAACTGTCAACTTTCCCATGGCTGCGACCTTCTCAGCCAGAGCTACACTCAAGAATACACGATCAATGAAACCCTATGGGGAAAATCAAACTCCGACATGATACAAGTTGCAAGATCACCCAGCTAGCCTATGATGGGCTGTCACTAGATAGGCTTAACTGTCAACTTTCCCATGGCTGCGACCTTCTCAGCCAGAGCTACACTCAAGAATACACGATCAATGAAACCCTATGGGGAAAATCAAACTCCGACATGATACAAGTTGCAAGATCACCCAGCTAGCCTATGATGGGCTGTCACTAGATAGGCTTAACTGTCAACTTTCCCATGGCTGCGTCGTTCTCAGCCCGAGCTACACTCAAGAGTACACGATCAATGAAGCGCTATGGGGAAAATTAAACTCCTGCTTGATAGAAGTTGCCGAGTAAACGATCAATGAAACTCTATGGGGAAAATCCAACTCCGGCATGATACAAGTTGCAAGATCACCCAGCTAGCCTATGATGGGCTGTCACTAGATAGGCTTAACTGTCAACTTTCCCATGGCTGGGACCTTCTCAGCCAGAGCTACACTCAAGAATACACGATCAATGAAACCCTATGGGGAAAATCAAACTCCGACATGATACAAGTTGCAAGATCACCCAGCTAGCCTATGATGGGCTGTCACTAGATAGGCTTAACTGTCAACTTTCCCATGGCTGCGTCGTTCTCAGCCCGAGCTACACTCAAGAGTACACGATCAATGAAGCGCTATGGGGAAAATAAAACTCCTGCTTGATAAAAGTTGCCGAGTAAACGATCAATGAAACTCTATGGGGAAAATCCAACTCCGGCATGATACAAGTTGCAAGATCACCCAGCTAGCCTATGATGGGCTGTCACTAGATAGGCTTAACTGTCAACTTTCCCATGGCTGCGTCGTTCTCAGCCCGAGCTACACTCAAGAGTACACGATCAATGAAGCGCTATGGGGAAAATTAAACTCCTGCTTGATAGAAGTTGCCGAGTAAACGATCAATGAAACTCTATGGGAAAAATCCAACTCCGGCATGATACAAGTTGCAAGATCACCCAGCTAGCCTATGATGGGCTGTCACTAGATAGACTTAACTGTCAACTTTCCCATGGCTGGGACCTTCTCAGCCAGAGCGACACTCAAGAATACACGATCAATGAAACCCTATGGGGAAAATCAAACTCCGACATGATACAAGTTGCAAGATCACCCAGCTAGCCTATGATGGGCTGTCACTAGATAGGCTTAACTGTCAACTTTCCCATGG
Source organism: Leptodactylus fuscus (assembly GCF_031893055.1). Taxonomy (NCBI): domain Eukaryota; kingdom Metazoa; phylum Chordata; class Amphibia; order Anura; family Leptodactylidae; genus Leptodactylus; species Leptodactylus fuscus. Next base: position 69,257 of record NW_027440377.1, read on the forward strand.
CTGCGACCTTCTCAGCCAGAGCTACACTCAAGAATACACGATCAATGAAACCCTATGGGGAAAATCAAACTCCGACATGATACATGTTGCAAGATCACCCAGCTAGCCTATGATGGGCTGTCACTAGATAGGCTTAACTGTCAACTTTCCCATGGCTGCGTCGTTCTCAGCCCGAGCTACACTCAAGAGTACACGATCAATGAAGCGCTATGGGGAAAATTAAACTCCTGCTTGATAGAAGTTGCCGAGTAAACGATCAATGAAACTCTATGGGGAAAATCCAACTCCGGCATGATACAAGTTGCAAGATCACCCAGCTAGCCTATGATGGGCTGTCACTAGATAGGCTTAACTGTCAACTTTCCCATGGCTGCGACCTTCTCAGCCAGAGCTACACTCAAGAATACACGATCAATGAAACCCTATGGGGAAAATCAAACTCCGACATGATACAAGTTGCAAGATCACCCAGCTAGCCTATGATGGGCTGTCACTAGATAGGCTTAACTGTCAACTTTCCCATGGCTGCGTCGTTCTCAGCCCGAGCTACACTCAAGAGTACACGATCAATGAAGCGCTACGGGGAAAATTAAACTCCTGCTTGATAGAAGTTGCCGAGTAAACGATCAATTTATCCCTATGGGGAAAATCCAACTCCGGCATGATACAAGTTGCAAGATCACCCAGCTAGCCTATGATGGGCTGTCACTAGATAGGCTTAACTGTCAACTTTCCCATGGCTGCGACCTTCTCAGCCAGAGCTACACTCAAGAATACACGATCAATGAAACCCTATGGGGAAAATCAAACTCCGACATGATACAAGTTGCAAGATCACCCAGCTAGCCTATGATGGGCTGTCACTAGATATGCTTAACTGTCAACTTTCCCATGGCTGCGTCGTTCTCAGCCCGAGCTACACTCAAGAGTACACGATCAATGAAGCGCTATGGGGAAAATTAAACTCCTGCTTGATAGAAGTTGCCGAGTAAACGATCAATGAAACTCTATGGGGAAAATCCAACTCCGGCATGATACAAGTTGCAAGATCACCCAGCTAGCCTATGATGGGCTGTCACTAGATAGGCTTAACTGTCAACTTTCCCATGGCTGCGACCTTCTCAGCCAGAGCTACACTCAAGAATACACGATCAATGAAACCCTATGGGGAAAATCAAACTCCGACATGATACAAGTTGCAAGATCACCCAGCTAGCCTATGATGGGCTGTCACTAGATAGGCTTAACTGTCAACTTTCCCATGGCTGCGACCTTCTCAGCCAGAGCTACACTCAAGAATACACGATCAATGAAACCCTATGGGGAAAATCAAACTCCGACATGATACAAGTTGCAAGATCACCCAGCTAGCCTATGATGGGCTGTCACTAGATAGGCTTAACTGTCAACTTTCCCATGGCTGCGTCGTTCTCAGCCCGAGCTACACTCAAGAGTACACGATCAATGAAGCGCTATGGGGAAAATTAAACTCCTGCTTGATAGAAGTTGCCGAGTAAACGATCAATGAAACTCTATGGGGAAAATCCAACTCCGGCATGATACAAGTTGCAAGATCACCCAGCTAGCCTATGATGGGCTGTCACTAGATAGGCTTAACTGTCAACTTTCCCATGGCTGGGACCTTCTCAGCCAGAGCTACACTCAAGAATACACGATCAATGAAACCCTATGGGGAAAATCAAACTCCGACATGATACAAGTTGCAAGATCACCCAGCTAGCCTATGATGGGCTGTCACTAGATAGGCTTAACTGTCAACTTTCCCATGGCTGCGTCGTTCTCAGCCCGAGCTACACTCAAGAGTACACGATCAATGAAGCGCTATGGGGAAAATTAAACTCCTGCTTGATAGAAGTTGCCGAGTAAACGATCAATGAAACTCTATGGGGAAAATCCAACTCCGGCATGATACAAGTTGCAAGATCACCCAGCTAGCCTATGATGGGCTGTCACTAGATAGGCTTAACTGTCAACTTTCCCATGGCTGGGACCTTCTCAGCCAGAGCTACACTCAAGAATACACGATCAATGAAACCCTATGGGGAAAATCAAACTCCGACATGATACAAGTTGCAAGATCACCCAGCTAGCCTATGATGGGCTGTCACTAGATAGGCTTAACTGTCAACTTTCCCATGGCTGCGTCGTTCTCAGCCCGAGCTACACTCAAGAGTACACGATCAATGAAGCGCTATGGGGAAAATTAAACTCCTGCTTGATAGAAGTTGCCGAGTAAACGATCAATGAAACTCTATGGGGAAAATCCAACTCCGGCATGATACAAGTTGCAAGATCACCCAGCTAGCCTATGATGGGCTGTCACTAGATAGGCTTAACTGTCAACTTTCCCATGGCTGCGACCTTCTCAGCCAGAGCTACACTCAAGAATACACGATCAATGAAACCCTATGGGGAAAATCAAACTCCGACATGATACAAGTTGCAAGATCACCCAGCTAGCCTATGATGGGCTGTCACTAGATAGGCTTAACTGTCAACTTTCCCATGGCTGCGACCTTCTCAGCCAGAGCTACACTGAAGAATACACGATCAATGAAACCCTATGGGGAAAATCAAACTCCGACATGATACAAGTTGCAAGATCACCCAGCTAGCCTATGATGGGCTGTCACTAGATAGGCTTAACTGTCAACTTTCCCATGGCTGCGTCGTTCTCAGCCCGAGCTACACTCAAGAGTACACGATCAATGAAGCGCTATGGGGAAAATTAAACTCCTGCTTGATAGAAGTTGCCGAGTAAACGATCAATGAAACTCTATGGGGAAAATCCAACTCCGGCATGATACAAGTTGCAAGATCACCCAGCTAGCCTATGATGGGCTGTCACTAGATAGGCTTAACTGTCAACTTTCCCATGGCTGGGACCTTCTCAGCCAGAGCTACACTCAAGAATACACGATCAATGAAACCCTATGGGGAAAATCAAACTCCGACATGATACAAGTTGCAAGATCACCCAGCTAGCCTATGATGGGCTGTCACTAGATAGGCTTAACTGTCAACTTTCCCATGGCTGCGACCTTCTCAGCCAGAGCTACACTCAAGAATACACGATCAATGAAACCCTATGGGGAAAATCAAACTCCGACATGATACAAGTTGCAAGATCACCCAGCTAGCCTATGATGGGCTGTCACTAGATAGGCTTAACTGTCAACTTTCCCATGGCTGCGACCTTCTCAGCCAGAGCTACACTCAAGAATACACGATCAATGAAACCCTATGGGGAAAATCAAACTCCGACATGATACAAGTTGCAAGATCACCCAGCTAGCCTATGATGGGCTGTCACTAGATAGGCTTAACTGTCAACTTTCCCATGGCTGCGTCGTTCTCAGCCCGAGCTACACTCAAGAGTACACGATCAATGAAGCGCTACGGGGAAAATTAAACTCCTGCTTGATAGAAGTTGCCGAGTAAACGATCAATGAAACCCTATGGGGAAAATCCAACTCCGGCATGATACAAGTTGCAAGATCACCCAGCTAGCCTATGATGGGCTGTCACTAGATAGGCTTAACTGTCAACTTTCCCATGGCTGCGACCTTCTCAGCCAGAGCTACACTCAAGAATACACGATCAATGAAACCCTATGGGGAAAATCAAACTCCGACATGATACAAGTTGCAAGATCACCCAGCTAGCCTATGATGGGCTGTCACTAGATATGCTTAACTGTCAACTTTCCCATGGCTGCGTCGTTCTCAGCCCGAGCTACACTCAAGAGTACACGATCAATGAAGCGCTATGGGGAAAATTAAACTCCTGCTTGATAGAAGTTGCCGAGTAAACGATCAATGAAACTCTATGGGGAAAATCCAACTCCGGCATGATACAAGTTGCAAGATCACCCAGCTAGCCTATGATGGGCTGTCACTAGATAGGCTTAACTGTGAACTTTCCCATGGCTGCGACCTTCTCAGCCAGAGCTACACTCAAGAATACACGATCAATGAAACCCTATGGGGAAAATCAAACTCCGACATGATACAAGTTGCAAGATCACCCAGCTAGCCTATGATGGGCTGTCACTAGATAGGCTTAACTGTCAACTTTCCCATGGCTGCGACCTTCTCAGCCAGAGCTACACTCAAGAATACACGATCAATGAAACCCTATGGGGAAAATCAAACTCCGACATGATACAAGTTGCAAGATCACCCAGCTAGCCTATGATGGGCTGTCACTAGATAGGCTTAACTGTCAACTTTCCATGGCTGCGTCGTTCTCAGCCCGAGCTACACTCAAGAGTACACGATCAATGAAGCGCTATGGGGAAAATTAAACTCCTGCTTGATAGAAGTTGCCGAGTAAACGATCAATGAAACTCTATGGGGAAAATCCAACTCCGGCATGATACAAGTTGCAAGATCACCCAGCTAGCCTATGATGGGCTGTCACTAGATAGGCTTAACTGTAAACTTTCCCATGGCTGGGACCTTCTCAGCCAGAGCTACACTCAAGAATACACGATCAATGAAACCCTATGGGGAAAATCAAACTCCGACATGATACAAGTTGCAAGATCACCCAGCTAGCCTATGATGGGCTGTCACTAGATAGGCTTAACTGTCAACTTTCCCATGGCTGCGTCGTTCTCAGCCCGAGCTACACTCAAGAGTACACGATCAATGAAGCGCTATGGGGAAAATAAAACTCCTGCTTGATAAAAGTTGCCGAGTAAACGATCAATGAAACTCTATGGGGAAAATCCAACTCCGGCATGATACAAGTTGCAAGATCACCCAGCTAGCCTATGATGGGCTGTCACTAGATAGGCTTAACTGTCAACTTTCCCATGGCTGCGTCGTTCTCAGCCCGAGCTACACTCAAGAGTACACGATCAATGAAGCGCTATGGGGAAAATTAAACTCCTGCTTGATAGAAGTTGCCGAGTAAACGATCAATGAAACTCTATGGGAAAAATCCAACTCCGGCATGATACAAGTTGCAAGATCACCCAGCTAGCCTATGATGGGCTGTCACTAGATAGACTTAACTGTCAACTTTCCCATGGCTGGGACCTTCTCAGCCAGAGCGACACTCAAGAATACACGATCAATGAAACCCTATGGGGAAAATCAAACTCCGACATGATACAAGTTGCAAGATCACCCAGCTAGCCTATGATGGGCTGTCACTAGATAGGCTTAACTGTCAACTTTCCCATGGCTGCGACCTTCTCAGCCAGAGCTACACTCAAGAATACACGATCAATGAAACCCTATGGGGAAAATCAAACTCCGACATGATACATGTTGCAAGATCACCCAGCTAGCCTATGATGGGCTGTCACTAGATAGGCTTAACTGTCAACTTTCCCATGGCTGCGTCGTTCTCAGCCCGAGCTACACTCAAGAGTACACGATCAATGAAGCGCTATGGGGAAAATTAAACTCCTGCTTGATAGAAGTTGCCGAGTAAACGATCAATGAAACTCTATGGGGAAAATCCAACTCCGGCATGATACAAGTTGCAAGATCACCCAGCTAGCCTATGATGGGCTGTCACTAGATAGGCTTAACTGTCAACTTTCCCATGGCTGCGACCTTCTCAGCCAGAGCTACACTCAAGAATACACGATCAATGAAACCCTATGGGGAAAATCAAACTCCGACATGATACAAGTTGCAAGATCACCCAGCTAGCCTATGATGGGCTGTCACTAGATAGGCTTAACTGTCAACTTTCCCATGGCTGCGTCGTTCTCAGCCCGAGCTACACTCAAGAGTACACGATCAATGAAGCGCTACGGGGAAAATTAAACTCCTGCTTGATAGAAGTTGCCGAGTAAACGATCAATGAAACCCTATGGGGAAAATCCAACTCCGGCATGATACAAGTTGCAAGATCACCCAGCTAGCCTATGATGGGCTGTCACTAGATAGGCTTAACTGTCAACTTTCCCATGGCTGCGACCTTCTCAGCCAGAGCTACACTCAAGAATACACGATCAATGAAACCCTATGGGGAAAATCAAACTCCGACATGATACAAGTTGCAAGATCACCCAGCTAGCCTATGATGGGCTGTCACTAGATATGCTTAACTGTCAACTTTCCATGGCTGCGTCGTTCTCAGCCCGAGCTACACTCAAGAGTACACGATCAATGAAGCGCTATGGGGAAAATTAAACTCCTGCTTGATAGAAGTTGCCGAGTAAACGATCAATGAAACTCTATGGGGAAAATCCAACTCCGGCATGATACAAGTTGCAAGATCACCCAGCTAGCCTATGATGGGCTGTCACTAGATAGGCTTAACTGTCAACTTTCCCATGGCTGCGACCTTCTCAGCCAGAGCTACACTCAAGAATACACGATCAATGAAACCCTATGGGGAAAATCAAACTCCGACATGATACAAGTTGCAAGATCACCCAGCTAGCCTATGATGGGCTGTCACTAGATAGGCTTAACTGTCAACTTTCCCATGGCTGCGACCTTCTCAGCCAGAGCTACACTGAAGAATACACGATCAATGAAACCCTATGGGGAAAATCAAACTCCGACATGATACAAGTTGCAAGATCACCCAGCTAGCCTATGATGGGCTGTCACTAGATAGGCTTAACTGTCAACTTTCCCATGGCTGCGTCGTTCTCAGCCCGAGCTACACTCAAGAGTACACGATCAATGAAGCGCTATGGGGAAAATTAAACTCCTGCTTGATAGAAGTTGCCGAGTAAACGATCAATGAAACTCTATGGGGAAAATCCAACTCCGGCATGATACAAGTTGCAAGATCACCCAGCTAGCCTATGATGGGCTGTCACTAGATAGGCTTAACTGTCAACTTTCCCATGGCTGGGACCTTCTCAGCCAGAGCTACACTCAAGAATACACGATCAATGAAACCCTATGGGGAAAATCAAACTCCGACATGATACAAGTTGCAAGATCACCCAGCTAGCCTATGATGGGCTGTCACTAGATAGGCTTAACTGTCAACTTTCCCATGGCTGCGACCTTCTCAGCCAGAGCTACACTCAAGAATACACGATCAATGAAACCCTATGGGGAAAATCAAACTCCGACATGATACAAGTTGCAAGATCACCCAGCTAGCCTATGATGGGCTGTCACTAGATAGGCTTAACTGTCAACTTTCCCATGGCTGCGACCTTCTCAGCCAGAGCTACACTCAAGAATACACGATCAATGAAACCCTATGGGGAAAATCAAACTCCGACATGATACAAGTTGCAAGATCACCCAGCTAGCCTATGATGGGCTGTCACTAGATAGGCTTAACTGTCAACTTTCCCATGGCTGCGTCGTTCTCAGCCCGAGCTACACTCAAGAGTACACGATCAATGAAGCGCTACGGGGAAAATTAAACTCCTGCTTGATAGAAGTTGCCGAGTAAACGATCAATGAAACCCTATGGGGAAAATCCAACTCCGGCATGATACAAGTTGCAAGATCACCCAGCTAGCCTATGATGGGCTGTCACTAGATAGGCTTAACTGTCAACTTTCCCATGGCTGCGACCTTCTCAGCCAGAGCTACACTCAAGAATACACGATCAATGAAACCCTATGGGGAAAATCAAACTCCGACATGATACAAGTTGCAAGATCACCCAGCTAGCCTATGATGGGCTGTCACTAGATATGCTTAACTGTCAACTTTCCCATGGCTGCGTCGTTCTCAGCCCGAGCTACACTCAAGAGTACACGATCAATGAAGCGCTATGGGGAAAATTAAACTCCTGCTTGATAGAAGTTGCCGAGTAAACGATCAATGAAACTCTATGGGGAAAATCCAACTCCGGCATGATACAAGTTGCAAGATCACCCAGCTAGCCTATGATGGGCTGTCACTAGATAGGCTTAACTGTGAACTTTCCCATGGCTGCGACCTTCTCAGCCAGAGCTACACTCAAGAATACACGATCAATGAAACCCTATGGGGAAAATCAAACTCCGACATGATACAAGTTGCAAGATCACCCAGCTAGCCTATGATGGGCTGTCACTAGATAGGCTTAACTGTCAACTTTCCCATGGCTGCGACCTTCTCAGCCAGAGCTACACTCAAGAATACACGATCAATGAAACCCTATGGGGAAAATCAAACTCCGACATGATACAAGTTGCAAGATCACCCAGCTAGCCTATGATGGGCTGTCACTAGATAGGCTTAACTGTCAACTTTCCCATGGCTGCGTCGTTCTCAGCCCGAGCTACACTCAAGAGTACACGATCAATGAAGCGCTATGGGGAAAATTAAACTCCTGCTTGATAGAAGTTGCCGAGTAAACGATCAATGAAACTCTATGGGGAAAATCCAACTCCGGCATGATACAAGTTGCAAGATCACCCAGCTAGCCTATGATGGGCTGTCACTAGATAGGCTTAACTGTAAACTTTCCCATGGCTGGGACCTTCTCAGCCAGAGCTACACTCAAGAATACACGATCAATGAAACCCTATGGGGAAAATCAAACTCCGACATGATACAAGTTGCAAGATCACCCAGCTAGCCTATGATGGGCTGTCACTAGATAGGCTTAACTGTCAACTTTCCCATGGCTGCGTCGTTCTCAGCCCGAGCTACACTCAAGAGTACACGATCAATGAAGCGCTATGGGGAAAATAAAACTCCTGCTTGATAAAAGTTGCCGAGTAAACGATCAATGAAACTCTATGGGGAAAATCCAACTCCGATGATACAAGTTGCAAGATCACCCAGCTAGCCTATGATGGGCTGTCACTAGATAGGCTTAACTGTCAACTTTCCCATGGCTGCGTCGTTCTCAGCCCGAGCTACACTCAAGAGTACACGATCAATGAAGCGCTATGGGGAAAATTAAACTCCTGCTTGATAGAAGTTGCCGAGTAAACGATCAATGAAACCCTATGGGGAAAATCCAACTCCGGCATGATACAAGTTGCAAGATCACCCAGCTAGCCTATGATGGGCTGTCACTAGATAGGCTTAACTGTCAACTTTCCCATGGCTGCGACCTTCTCAGCCAGAGCTACACTCAAGAATACACGATCAATGAAACCCTATGGGGAAAATCAAACTCCGACATGATACAAGTTGCAAGATCACCCAGCTAGCCTATGATGGGCTGTCACTAGATAGGCTTAACTGTCAACTTTCCCATGGCTGCGTCGTTCTCAGCCCGAGCTACACTCAAGAGTACACGATCAATGAAGCGCTACGGGGAAAATTAAACTCCTGCTTGATAGAAGTTGCCGAGTAAACGATCAATGAAACCCTATGGGGAAAATCCAACTCCGGCATGATACAAGTTGCAAGATCACCCAGCTAGCCTATGATGGGCTGTCACTAGATAGGCTTAACTGTCAACTTTCCCATGGCTGCGACCTTCTCAGCCAGAGCTACACTCAAGAATACACGATCAATGAAACCCTATGGGGAAAATCAAACTCCGACATGATACAAGTTGCAAGATCACCCAGCTAGCCTATGATGGGCTGTCACTAGATATGCTTAACTGTCAACTTTCCCATGGCTGCGTCGTTCTCAGCCCGAGCTACACTCAAGAGTACACGATCAATGAAGCGCTATGGGGAAAATTAAACTCCTGCTTGATAGAAGTTGCCGAGTAAACGATCAATGAAACTCTATGGGGAAAATCCAACTCCGGCATGATACAAGTTGCAAGATCACCCAGCTAGCCTATGATGGGCTGTCACTAGATAGGCTTAACTGTCAACTTTCCCATGGCTGCGACCTTCTCAGCCAGAGCTACACTCAAGAATACACGATCAATGAAACCCTATGGGGAAAATCAAACTCCGACATGATACAAGTTGCAAGATCACCCAGCTAGCCTATGATGGGCTGTCACTAGATAGGCTTAACTGTCAACTTTCCCATGGCTGCGACCTTCTCAGCCAGAGCTACACTCAAGAATACACGATCAATGAAACCCTATGGGGAAAATCAAACTCCGACATGATACAAGTTGCAAGATCACCCAGCTAGCCTATGATGGGCTGTCACTAGATAGGCTTAACTGTCAACTTTCCCATGGCTGCGTCGTTCTCAGCCCGAGCTACACTCAAGAGTACACGATCAATGAAGCGCTATGGGGAAAATTAAACTCCTGCTTGATAGAAGTTGCCGAGTAAACGATCAATGAAACTCTATGGGGAAAATCCAACTCCGGCATGATACAAGTTGCAAGATCACCCAGCTAGCCTATGATGGGCTGTCACTAGATAGGCTTAACTGTCAACTTTCCCATGGCTGGGACCTTCTCAGCCAGAGCTACACTCAAGAATACACCATCAATGAAACCCTATGGGGAAAATCAAACTCCGACATGATACAAGTTGCAAGATCACCCAGCTAGCCTATGATGGGCTGTCACTAGATAGGCTTAACTGTCAACTTTCCCATGGCTGCGTCGTTCTCAGCCCGAGCTACACTCAAGAGTACACGATCAATGAAGCGCTATGGGGAAAATTAAACTCCTGCTTGATAGAAGTTGCCGAGTAAACGATCAATGAAACTCTATGGGGAAAATCCAACTCCGGCATGATACAAGTTGCAAGATCACCCAGCTAGCCTATGATGGGCTGTCACTAGATAGGCTTAACTGTCAACTTTCCCATGGCTGCGACCTTCTCAGCCAGAGCTACACGCAAGAATACACGATCAGTGAAACCCTATGGGGAAAATCAAACTCCGACATGACACAAGTTGCAAGATCACCCAGCTAGCCTATGATGGGCTGTCACTAGATAGGCTTAACTGTCAACTTTCCCATGGCTGCGACCTTCTCAGCCAGAGCTACACTCAAGAATACACGATCAATGAAACCCTATGGGGAAAATCAAACTCCGACATGATACAAGTTGCAAGATCACCCAGCTAGCCTATGATGGGCTGTCACTAGATAGGCTTAACTGTCAACTTTCCCATGGCTGCGTCGTTCTCAGCCCGAGCTACACTCAAGAGTACACGATCAATGAAGCGCTATGGGGAAAATTAAACTCCTGCTTGATAGAAGTTGCCGAGTAAACGATCAATGAAACTCTATGGGGAAAATCCAACTCCGGCATGATACAAGTTGCAAGATCACCCAGCTAGCCTATGATGGGCTGTCACTAGATAGGCTTAACTGTAAACTTTCCCATGGCTGGGACCTTCTCAGCCAGAGCTACACTCAAGAATACACGATCAATGAAACCCTATGGGGAAAATCAAACTCCGACATGATACAAGTTGCAAGATCACCCAGCTAGCCTATGATGGGCTGTCACTAGATAGGCTTAACTGTCAACTTTCCCATGGCTGCGTCGTTCTCAGCCCGAGCTACACTCAAGAGTACACGATCAATGAAGCGCTATGGGGAAAATAAAACTCCTGCTTGATAAAAGTTGCCGAGTAAACGATCAATGAAACTCTATGGGGAAAATCCAACTCCGGCATGATACAAGTTGCAAGATCACCCAGCTAGCCTATGATGGGCTGTCACTAGATAGGCTTAACTGTCAACTTTCCCATGGCTGCGACCTTCTCAGCCAGAGCTACACTCAAGAATACACGATCAATGAAACCCTATGGGGAAAATCAAACTCCGACATGATACAAGTTGCAAGATCACCCAGCTAGCCTATGATGGGCTGTCACTAGATAGGCTTAACTGTCAACTTTTCCATGGCTGCGTCGTTCTCAGCCCGAGCTACACTCAAGAGTACACGATCAATGAAGCGCTATGGGGAAAATTAAACTCCTGCTTGATAGAAGTTGCCGAGTAAACGATCAATGAAACTCTATGGGGAAAATCCAACTCCGGCATGATACAAGTTGCAAGATCACCCAGCTAGCCTATGATGGGCTGTCACTAGATAGGCTTAACTGTCAACTTTCCCATGGCTGCGACCTTCTCAGCCAGAGCTACACTCAAGAATACACGATCAATGAAACCCTATGGGGAAAATCAAACTCCGACATGACACAAGTTGCAAGATCACCCAGCTAGCCTTATGATGGGCTGTCACTAGATAGGCTTAACTGTCAACTTTCCCATGGCTGCGACCTTCTCAGCCAGAGCTACACTCAAGAATACACGATCAATGAAACCCTATGGGGAAAATCAAACTCCGACACGATACAAGTTGCAAGATCACCCAGCTAGCCTATGATGGGCTGTCACTAGATAGGCTTAACTGTCAACTTTCCCATGGCTGCGTCGTTCTCAGCCCGAGCTACACTCAAGAGTACACGATCAATGAAGCGCTATGGGGAAAATTAAACTCCTGCTTGATAGAAGTTGCCGAGTAAACGATCAATGAAACTCTATGGGGAAAATCCAACTCCGGCATGATACAAGTTGCAAGATCACCCAGCTAGCCTATGATGGGCTGTCACTAGATAGGCTTAACTGTCAACTTTCCCATGGCTGCGACCTTCTCAGCCAGAGCTACACTCAAGAATACACGATCAATGAAACCCTATGGGGAAAATCAAACTCCGACATGATACAAGTTGCAAGATCACCCAGCTAGCCTATGATGGGCTGTCACTAGATAGGCTTAACTGTCAACTTTCCCATGGCTGCGACCTTCTCAGCCAGAGCTACACTCAAGAATACACGATCAATGAAACCCTATGGGGAAAATCAAACTCCGACATGATACAAGTTGCAAGATCACCCAGCTAGCCTATGATGGGCTGTCACTAGATAGGCTTAACTGTCAACTTTCCCATGGCTGCGTCGTTCTCAGCCCGAGCTACACTCAAGACTACACGATCAATGAAGCGCTATGGGGAAAATTAAACTCCTGCTTGATAGAAGTTGCCGAGTAAACGATCAATGAAACTCTATGGGGAAAATCCAACTCCGGCATGATACAAGTTGCAAGATCACCCAGCTAGCCTATGATGGGCTGTCACTAGATAGGCTTAACTGTCAACTTTCCCATGGCTGGGACCTTCTCAGCCAGAGCTACACTCAAGAATACACGATCAATGAAACCCTATGGGGAAAATCAAACTCCGACATGATACAAGTTGCAAGATCACCCAGCTAGCCTATGATGGGCTGTCACTAGATAGGCTTAACTGTCAACTTTCCCATGGCTGCGTCGTTCTCAGCCCGAGCTACACTCAAGAGTACACGATCAATGAAGCGCTATGGGGAAAATAAAACTCGTGCTTGATAAAAGTTGCCGAGTAAACGATCAATGAAACTCTATGGGGAAAATCCAACTCCGGCATGATACAAGTTGCAAGATCACCCAGCTAGCCTATGATGGGCTGTCACTAGATAGGCTTAACTGTCAACTTTCCCATGGCTGCGTCGTTCTCAGCCTGAAGCGCTATGGGGAAAATTAAACTCCTGCTTGATAGAAGTTGCCGAGTAAACGATCAATGAAACTCTATGGGGAAAATCCAACTCCGGCATGATACAAGTTGCAAGATCACCCAGCTAGCCTATGATGGGCTGTCACTAGATAGGCTTAACTGTCAACTTTCCCATGGCTGGGACCTTCTCAGCCAGAGCGACACTCAAGAATACACGATCAATGAAACCCTATGGGGAAAATCAAACTCCGACATGATACAAGTTGCAAGATCACCCAGCTAGCCTATGATGGGCTGTCACTAGATAGGCTTAACTGTCAACTTTCCCATGGCTGCGACCTTCTCAGCCAGAGCTACACTCAAGAATACACGATCAATGAAACCCTATGGGGAAAATCAAACTCCGACATGATACAAGTTGCAAGATCACCCAGCTAGCCTATGATGGGCTGTCACTAGATAGGCTTAACTGTCAACTTTCCCATGGCTGCGTCGTTCTCAGCCCGAGCTACACTCAAGAGTACACGATCAATGAAGCGCTATGGGGAAAATTAAACTCCTGCTTGATAGAAGTTGCCGAGTAAACGATCAATGAAACTCTATGGGGAAAATCCAACTCCGGCATGATACAAGTTGCAAGATCACCCAGCTAGCCTATGATGGGCTGTCACTAGATAGGCTTAACTGTAAACTTTCCCATGGCTGGGACCTTCTCAGCCAGAGCTACACTCAAGAATACACGATCAATGAAACCCTATGGGGAAAATCAAACTCCGACATGATACAAGTTGCAAGATCACCCAGCTAGCCTATGATGGGCTGTCACTAGATAGGCTTAACTGTCAACTTTCCCATGGCTGCGTCGTTCTCAGCCCGAGCTACACTCAAGAGTACACGATCAATGAAGCGCTATGGGGAAAATAAAACTCCTGCTTGATAAAAGTTGCCGAGTAAACGATCAATGAAACTCTATGGGGAAAATCCAACTCCGGCATGATACAAGTTGCAAGATCACCCAGCTAGCCTATGATGGGCTGTCACTAGATAGGCTTAACTGTCAACTTTCCCATGGCTGCGTCGTTCTCAGCCCGAGCTACACTCAAGAGTACACGATCAATGAAGCGCTATGGGGAAAATTAAACTCCTGCTTGATAGAAGTTGCCGAGTAAACGATCAATGAAACTCTATGGGAAAAATCCAACTCCGGCATGATACAAGTTGCAAGATCACCCAGCTAGCCTATGATGGGCTGTCACTAGATAGACTTAACTGTCAACTTTCCCATGGCTGGGACCTTCTCAGCCAGAGCGACACTCAAGAATACACGATCAATGAAACCCTATGGGGAAAATCAAACTCCGACATGATACAAGTTGCAAGATCACCCAGCTAGCCTATGATGGGCTGTCACTAGATAGGCTTAACTGTCAACTTTCCCATGGCTGCGACCTTCTCAGCCAGAGCTACACTCAAGAATACACGATCAATGAAACCCTATGGGGAAAATCAAACTCCGACATGATACATGTTGCAAGATCACCCAGCTAGCCTATGATGGGCTGTCACTAGATAGGCTTAACTGTCAACTTTCCCATGGCTGCGTCGTTCTCAGCCCGAGCTACACTCAAGAGTACACGATCAATGAAGCGCTATGGGGAAAATTAAACTCCTGCTTGATAGAAGTTGCCGAGTAAACGATCAATGAAACTCTATGGGGAAAATCCAACTCCGGCATGATACAAGTTGCAAGATCACCCAGCTAGCCTATGATGGGCTGTCACTAGATAGGCTTAACTGTCAACTTTCCCATGGCTGCGACCTTCTCAGCCAGAGCTACACTCAAGAATACACGATCAATGAAACCCTATGGGGAAAATCAAACTCCGACATGATACAAGTTGCAAGATCACCCAGCTAGCCTATGATGGGCTGTCACTAGATAGGCTTAACTGTCAACTTTCCCATGGCTGCGTCGTTCTCAGCCCGAGCTACACTCAAGAGTACACGATCAATGAAGCGCTACGGGGAAAATTAAACTCCTGCTTGATAGAAGTTGCCGAGTAAACGATCAATGAAACCCTATGGGGAAAATCCAACTCCGGCATGATACAAGTTGCAAGATCACCCAGCTAGCCTATGATGGGCTGTCACTAGATAGGCTTAACTGTCAACTTTCCCATGGCTGCGACCTTCTCAGCCAGAGCTACACTCAAGAATACACGATCAATGAAACCCTATGGGGAAAATCAAACTCCGACATGATACAAGTTGCAAGATCACCCAGCTAGCCTATGATGGGCTGTCACTAGATATGCTTAACTGTCAACTTTCCCATGGCTGCGTCGTTCTCAGCCCGAGCTACACTCAAGAGTACACGATCAATGAAGCGCTATGGGGAAAATTAAACTCCTGCTTGATAGAAGTTGCCGAGTAAACGATCAATGAAACTCTATGGGGAAAATCCAACTCCGGCATGATACAAGTTGCAAGATCACCCAGCTAGCCTATGATGGGCTGTCACTAGATAGGCTTAACTGTCAACTTTCCCATGGCTGCGACCTTCTCAGCCAGAGCTACACTCAAGAATACACGATCAATGAAACCCTATGGGGAAAATCAAACTCCGACATGATACAAGTTGCAAGATCACCCAGCTAGCCTATGATGGGCTGTCACTAGATAGGCTTAACTTTCAACTTTCCCATGGCTGCGACCTTCTCAGCCAGAGCTACACTGAAGAATACACGATCAATGAAACCCTATGGGGAAAATCAAACTCCGACATGATACAAGTTGCAAGATCACCCAGCTAGCCTATGATGGGCTGTCACTAGATAGGCTTAACTGTCAACTTTCCCATGGCTGCGTCGTTCTCAGCCCGAGCTACACTCAAGAGTACACGATCAATGAAGCGCTATGGGGAAAATTAAACTCCTGCTTGATAGAAGTTGCCGAGTAAACGATCAATGAAACTCTATGGGGAAAATCCAACTCCGGCATGATACAAGTTGCAAGATCACCCAGCTAGCCTATGATGGGCTGTCACTAGATAGGCTTAACTGTCAACTTTCCCATGGCTGGGACCTTCTCAGCCAGAGCTACACTCAAGAATACACGATCAATGAAACCCTATGGGGAAAATCAAACTCCGACATGATACAAGTTGCAAGATCACCCAGCTAGCCTATGATGGGCTGTCACTAGATAGGCTTAACTGTCAACTTTCCCATGGCTGCGACCTTCTCAGCCAGAGCTACACTCAAGAATACACGATCAATGAAACCCTATGGGGAAAATCAAACTCCGACATGATACAAGTTGCAAGATCACCCAGCTAGCCTATGATGGGCTGTCACTAGATAGGCTTAACTGTCAACTTTCCCATGGCTGCGACCTTCTCAGCCAGAGCTACACTCAAGAATACACGATCAATGAAACCCTATGGGGAAAATCAAACTCCGACATGATACAAGTTGCAAGATCACCCAGCTAGCCTATGATGGGCTGTCACTAGATAGGCTTAACTGTCAACTTTCCCATGGCTGCGTCGTTCTCAGCCCGAGCTACACTCAAGAGTACACGATCAATGAAGCGCTACGGGGAAAATTAAACTCCTGCTTGATAGAAGTTGCCGAGTAAACGATCAATGAAACCCTATGGGGAAAATCCAACTCCGGCATGATACAAGTTGCAAGATCACCCAGCTAGCCTATGATGGGCTGTCACTAGATAGGCTTAACTGTCAACTTTCCCATGGCTGCGACCTTCTCAGCCAGAGCTACACTCAAGAATACACGATCAATGAAACCCTATGGGGAAAATCAAACTCCGACATGATACAAGTTGCAAGATCACCCAGCTAGCCTATGATGGGCTGTCACTAGATATGCTTAACTGTCAACTTTCCCATGGCTGCGTCGTTCTCAGCCCGAGCTACACTCAAGAGTACACGATCAATGAAGCGCTATGGGGAAAATTAAACTCCTGCTTGATAGAAGTTGCCGAGTAAACGATCAATGAAACTCTATGGGGAAAATCCAACTCCGGCATGATACAAGTTGCAAGATCACCCAGCTAGCCTATGATGGGCTGTCACTAGATAGGCTTAACTGTGAACTTTCCCATGGCTGCGACCTTCTCAGCCAGAGCTACACTCAAGAATACACGATCAATGAAACCCTATGGGGAAAATCAAACTCCGACATGATACAAGTTGCAAGATCACCCAGCTAGCCTATGATGGGCTGTCACTAGATAGGCTTAACTGTCAACTTTCCCATGGCTGCGACCTTCTCAGCCAGAGCTACACTCAAGAATACACGATCAATGAAACCCTATGGGGAAAATCAAACTCCGACATGATACAAGTTGCAAGATCACCCAGCTAGCCTATGATGGGCTGTCACTAGATAGGCTTAACTGTCAACTTTCCCATGGCTGCGTCGTTCTCAGCCCGAGCTACACTCAAGAGTACACGATCAATGAAGCGCTATGGGGAAAATTAAACTCCTGCTTGATAGAAGTTGCCGAGTAAACGATCAATGAAACTCTATGGGGAAAATCCAACTCCGGCATGATACAAGTTGCAAGATCACCCAGCTAGCCTATGATGGGCTGTCACTAGATAGGCTTAACTGTAAACTTTCCCATGGCTGGGACCTTCTCAGCCAGAGCTACACTCAAGAATACACGATCAATGAAACCCTATGGGGAAAATCAAACTCCGACATGATACAAGTTGCAAGATCACCCAGCTAGCCTATGATGGGCTGTCACTAGATAGGCTTAACTGTCAACTTTCCCATGGCTGCGTCGTTCTCAGCCCGAGCTACACTCAAGAGTACACGATCAATGAAGCGCTATGGGGAAAATAAAACTCCTGCTTGATAAAAGTTGCCGAGTAAACGATCAATGAAACTCTATGGGGAAAATCCAACTCCGGCATGATACAAGTTGCAAGATCACCCAGCTAGCCTATGATGGGCTGTCACTAGATAGGCTTAACTGTCAACTTTCCCATGGCTGCGTCGTTCTCAGCCCGAGCTACACTCAAGAGTACACGATCAATGAAGCGCTATGGGGAAAATTAAACTCCTGCTTGATAGAAGTTGCCGAGTAAACGATCAATGAAACCCTATGGGGAAAATCCAACTCCGGCATGATACAAGTTGCAAGATCACCCAGCTAGCCTATGATGGGCTGTCACTAGATAGGCTTAACTGTCAACTTTCCCATGGCTGCGACCTTCTCAGCCAGAGCTACACTCAAGAATACACGATCAATGAAACCCTATGGGGAAAATCAAACTCCGACATGATACAAGTTGCAAGATCACCCAGCTAGCCTATGATGGGCTGTCACTAGATAGGCTTAACTGTCAACTTTCCCATGGCTGCGTCGTTCTCAGCCCGAGCTACACTCAAGAGTACACGATCAATGAAGCGCTACGGGGAAAATTAAACTCCTGCTTGATAGAAGTTGCCGAGTAAACGATCAATGAAACCCTATGGGGAAAATCCAACTCCGGCATGATACAAGTTGCAAGATCACCCAGCTAGCCTATGATGGGCTGTCACTAGATAGGCTTAACTGTCAACTTTCCCATGGCTGCGACCTTCTCAGCCAGAGCTACACTCAAGAATACACGATCAATGAAACCCTATGGGGAAAATCAAACTCCGACATGATACAAGTTGCAAGATCACCCAGCTAGCCTATGATGGGCTGTCACTAGATATGCTTAACTGTCAACTTTCCCATGGCTGCGTCGTTCTCAGCCCGAGCTACACTCAAGAGTACACGATCAATGAAGCGCTATGGGGAAAATTAAACTCCTGCTTGATAGAAGTTGCCGAGTAAACGATCAATGAAACTCTATGGGGAAAATCCAACTCCGGCATGATACAAGTTGCAAGATCACCCAGCTAGCCTATGATGGGCTGTCACTAGATAGGCTTAACTGTCAACTTTCCCATGGCTGCGACCTTCTCAGCCAGAGCTACACTCAAGAATACACGATCAATGAAACCCTATGGGGAAAATCAAACTCCGACATGATACAAGTTGCAAGATCACCCAGCTAGCCTATGATGGGCTGTCACTAGATAGGCTTAACTGTCAACTTTCCCATGGCTGCGACCTTCTCAGCCAGAGCTACACTCAAGAATACACGATCAATGAAACCCTATGGGGAAAATCAAACTCCGACATGATACAAGTTGCAAGATCACCCAGCTAGCCTATGATGGGCTGTCACTAGATAGGCTTAACTGTCAACTTTCCCATGGCTGCGTCGTTCTCAGCCCGAGCTACACTCAAGAGTACACGATCAATGAAGCGCTATGGGGAAAATTAAACTCCTGCTTGATAGAAGTTGCCGAGTAAACGATCAATGAAACTCTATGGGGAAAATCCAACTCCGGCATGATACAAGTTGCAAGATCACCCAGCTAGCCTATGATGGGCTGTCACTAGATAGGCTTAACTGTCAACTTTCCCATGGCTGGGACCTTCTCAGCCAGAGCTACACTCAAGAATACACCATCAATGAAACCCTATGGGGAAAATCAAACTCCGACATGATACAAGTTGCAAGATCACCCAGCTAGCCTATGATGGGCTGTCACTAGATAGGCTTAACTGTCAACTTTCCCATGGCTGCGTCGTTCTCAGCCCGAGCTACACTCAAGAGTACACGATCAATGAAGCGCTATGGGGAAAATTAAACTCCTGCTTGATAGAAGTTGCCGAGTAAACGATCAATGAAACTCTATGGGGAAAATCCAACTCCGGCATGATACAAGTTGCAAGATCACCCAGCTAGCCTATGATGGGCTGTCACTAGATAGGCTTAACTGTCAACTTTCCCATGGCTGCGACCTTCTCAGCCAGAGCTACACGCAAGAATACACGATCAGTGAAACCCTATGGGGAAAATCAAACTCCGACATGACACAAGTTGCAAGATCACCCAGCTAGCCTATGATGGGCTGTCACTAGATAGGCTTAACTGTCAACTTTCCCATGGCTGCGACCTTCTCAGCCAGAGCTACACTCAAGAATACACGATCAATGAAACCCTATGGGGAAAATCAAACTCCGACATGATACAAGTTGCAAGATCACCCAGCTAGCCTATGATGGGCTGTCACTAGATAGGCTTAACTGTCAACTTTCCCATGGCTGCGTCGTTCTCAGCCCGAGCTACACTCAAGAGTACACGATCAATGAAGCGCTATGGGGAAAATTAAACTCCTGCTTGATAGAAGTTGCCGAGTAAACGATCAATGAAACTCTATGGGGAAAATCCAACTCCGGCATGATACAAGTTGCAAGATCACCCAGCTAGCCTATGATGGGCTGTCACTAGATAGGCTTAACTGTAAACTTTCCCATGGCTGGGACCTTCTCAGCCAGAGCTACACTCAAGAATACACGATCAATGAAACCCTATGGGGAAAATCAAACTCCGACATGATACAAGTTGCAAGATCACCCAGCTAGCCTATGATGGGCTGTCACTAGATAGGCTTAACTGTCAACTTTCCCATGGCTGCGTCGTTCTCAGCCCGAGCTACACTCAAGAGTACACGATCAATGAAGCGCTATGGGGAAAATAAAACTCCTGCTTGATAAAAGTTGCCGAGTAAACGATCAATGAAACTCTATGGGGAAAATCCAACTCCGGCATGATACAAGTTGCAAGATCACCCAGCTAGCCTATGATGGGCTGTCACTAGATAGGCTTAACTGTCAACTTTCCCATGGCTGCGACCTTCTCAGCCAGAGCTACACTCAAGAATACACGATCAATGAAACCCTATGGGGAAAATCAAACTCCGACATGATACAAGTTGCAAGATCACCCAGCTAGCCTATGATGGGCTGTCACTAGATAGGCTTAACTGTCAACTTTTCCATGGCTGCGTCGTTCTCAGCCCGAGCTACACTCAAGAGTACACGATCAATGAAGCGCTATGGGGAAAATTAAACTCCTGCTTGATAGAAGTTGCCGAGTAAACGATCAATGAAACTCTATGGGGAAAATCCAACTCCGGCATGATACAAGTTGCAAGATCACCCAGCTAGCCTATGATGGGCTGTCACTAGATAGGCTTAACTGTCAACTTTCCCATGGCTGCGACCTTCTCAGCCAGAGCTACACTCAAGAATACACGATCAATGAAACCCTATGGGGAAAATCAAACTCCGACATGACACAAGTTGCAAGATCACCCAGCTAGCCTATGATGGGCTGTCACTAGATAGGCTTAACTGTCAACTTTCCCATGGCTGCGACCTTCTCAGCCAGAGCTACACTCAAGAATACACGATCAATGAAACCCTATGGGGAAAATCAAACTCCGACACGATACAAGTTGCAAGATCACCCAGCTAGCCTATGATGGGCTGTCACTAGATAGGCTTAACTGTCAACTTTCCCATGGCTGCGTCGTTCTCAGCCCGAGCTACACTCAAGAGTACACGATCAATGAAGCGCTATGGGGAAAATTAAACTCCTGCTTGATAGAAGTTGCCGAGTAAACGATCAATGAAACTCTATGGGGAAAATCCAACTCCGGCATGATACAAGTTGCAAGATCACCCAGCTAGCCTATGATGGGCTGTCACTAGATAGGCTTAACTGTCAACTTTCCCATGGCTGCGACCTTCTCAGCCAGAGCTACACTCAAGAATACACGATCAATGAAACCCTATGGGGAAAATCAAACTCCGACATGATACAAGTTGCAAGATCACCCAGCTAGCCTATGATGGGCTGTCACTAGATAGGCTTAACTGTCAACTTTCCCATGGCTGCGACCTTCTCAGCCAGAGCTACACTCAAGAATACACGATCAATGAAACCCTATGGGGAAAATCAAACTCCGACATGATACAAGTTGCAAGATCACCCAGCTAGCCTATGATGGGCTGTCACTAGATAGGCTTAACTGTCAACTTTCCCATGGCTGCGTCGTTCTCAGCCCGAGCTACACTCAAGACTACACGATCAATGAAGCGCTATGGGGAAAATTAAACTCCTGCTTGATAGAAGTTGCCGAGTAAACGATCAATGAAACTCTATGGGGAAAATCCAACTCCGGCATGATACAAGTTTGCAAGATCACCCAGCTAGCCTATGATGGGCTGTCACTAGATAGGCTTAACTGTCAACTTTCCCATGGCTGGGACCTTCTCAGCCAGAGCTACACTCAAGAATACACGATCAATGAAACCCTATGGGGAAAATCAAACTCCGACATGATACAAGTTGCAAGATCACCCAGCTAGCCTATGATGGGCTGTCACTAGATAGGCTTAACTGTCAACTTTCCCATGGCTGCGTCGTTCTCAGCCCGAGCTACACTCAAGAGTACACGATCAATGAAGCGCTATGGGGAAAATAAAACTCGTGCTTGATAAAAGTTGCCGAGTAAACGATCAATGAAACTCTATGGGGAAAATCCAACTCCGGCATGATACAAGTTGCAAGATCACCCAGCTAGCCTATGATGGGCTGTCACTAGATAGGCTTAACTGTCAACTTTCCCATGGCTGCGTCGTTCTCAGCCTGAAGCGCTATGGGGAAAATTAAACTCCTGCTTGATAGAAGTTGCCGAGTAAACGATCAATGAAACTCTATGGGGAAAATCCAACTCCGGCATGATACAAGTTGCAAGATCACCCAGCTAGCCTATGATGGGCTGTCACTAGATAGGCTTAACTGTCAACTTTCCCATGGCTGGGACCTTCTCAGCCAGAGCGACACTCAAGAATACACGATCAATGAAACCCTATGGGGAAAATCAAACTCCGACATGATACAAGTTGCAAGATCACCCAGCTAGCCTATGATGGGCTGTCACTAGATAGGCTTAACTGTCAACTTTCCCATGGCTGCGACCTTCTCAGCCAGAGCTACACTCAAGAATACACGATCAATGAAACCCTATGGGGAAAATCAAACTCCGACATGATACATGTTGCAAGATCACCCAGCTAGCCTATGATGGGCTGTCACTAGATAGGCTTAACTGTCAACTTTCCCATGGCTGCGTCGTTCTCAGCCCGAGCTCCACTCAAGAGTACACGATCAATGAAGCGCTATGGGGAAAATTAAACTCCTGCTTGATAGAAGTTGCCGAGTAAACGATCAATGAAACTCTATGGGGAAAATCCAACTCCGGCATGATACAAGTTGCAAGATCACCCAGCTAGCCTATGATGGGCTGTCACTAGATAGGCTTAACTGTCAACTTTCCCATGGCTGCGACCTTCTCAGCCAGAGCTACACTCAAGAATACACGATCAATGAAACCCTATGGGGAAAATCAAACTCCGACATGATACAAGTTGCAAGATCACCCAGCTAGCCTATGATGGGCTGTCACTAGATAGGCTTAACTGTCAACTTTCCCATGGCTGCGACCTTCTCAGCCAGAGCTACACTCAAGAATACACGATCAATGAAACCCTATGGGGAAAATCAAACTCCGACATGATACAAGTTGCAAGATCACCCAGCTAGCCTATGATGGGCTGTCACTAGATAGGCTTAACTGTCAACTTTCCCATGGCTGCGTCGTTCTCAGCCCGAGCTACACTCAAGAGTACACGATCAATGAAGCGCTATGGGGAAAATTAAACTCCTGCTTGATAGAAGTTGCCGAGTAAACGATCAATGAAACTCTATGGGGAAAATCCAACTCCGGCATGATACAAGTTGCAAGATCACCCAGCTAGCCTATGATGGGCTGTCACTAGATAGGCTTAACTGTCAACTTTCCCATGGCTGGGACCTTCTCAGCCAGAGCTACACTCAAGAATACACGATCAATGAAACCCTATGGGGAAAATCAAACTCCGACATGATACAAGTTGCAAGATCACCCAGCTAGCCTATGATGGGCTGTCACTAGATAGGCTTAACTGTCAACTTTCCCATGGCTGCGTCGTTCTCAGCCCGAGCTACACTCAAGAGTACACGATCAATGAAGCGCTATGGGGAAAATTAAACTCCTGCTTGATAGAAGTTGCCGAGTAAACGATCAATGAAACTCTATGGGGAAAATCCAACTCCGGCATGATACAAGTTGCAAGATCACCCAGCTAGCCTATGATGGGCTGTCACTAGATAGGCTTAACTGTCAACTTTCCCATGGCTGCGACCTTCTCAGCCAGAGCTACACTCAAGAATACACGATCAATGAAACCCTATGGGGAAAATCAAACTCCGACATGATACAAGTTGCAAGATCACCCAGCTAGCCTATGATGGGCTGTCACTAGATAGGCTTAACTGTCAACTTTCCCATGGCTGCGTCGTTCTCAGCCCGAGCTACACTCAAGAGTACACGATCAATGAAGCGCTATGGGGAAAATTAAACTCCTGCTTGATAGAAGTTGCCGAGTAAACGATCAATGAAACTCTATGGGGAAATTTCAACTCCGGCATGATACAAGTTGCAAGATCACCCAGCTAGCCTATGATGGGCTGTCACTAGATAGGCTTAACTGTCAACTTTCCCATGGCTGCGACCTTCTCAGCCAGAGCTACACTGAAGAATACACGATCAATGAAACCCTATGGGGAAAATCAAACTCCGACATGATACAAGTTGCAAGATCACCCAGCTAGCCTATGATGGGCTGTCACTAGATAGGCTTAACTGTCAACTTTCCCATGGCTGCGTCGTTCTCAGCCCGAGCTACACTCAAGAGTACACGATCAATGAAGCGCTATGGGGAAAATTAAACTCCTGCTTGATAGAAGTTGCCGAGTAAACGATCAATGAAACTCTATGGGGAAAATCCAACTCCGGCATGATACAAGTTGCAAGATCACCCAGCTAGCCTATGATGGGCTGTCACTAGATAGGCTTAACTGTCAACTTTCCCATGGCTGGGACCTTCTCAGCCAGAGCTACACTCAAGAATACACGATCAATGAAACCCTATGGGGAAAATCAAACTCCGACATGATACAAGTTGCAAGATCACCCAGCTAGCCTATGATGGGCTGTCACTAGATAGGCTTAACTGTCAACTTTCCCATGGCTGCGACCTTCTCAGCCAGAGCTACACTCAAGAATACACGATCAATGAAACCCTATGGGGAAAATCAAACTCCGACATGATACAAGTTGCAAGATCACCCAGCTAGCCTATGATGGGCTGTCACTAGATAGGCTTAACTGTCAACTTTCCCATGGCTGCGACCTTCTCAGCCAGAGCTACACTCAAGAATACACGATCAATGAAACCCTATGGGGAAAATCAAACTCCGACATGATACAAGTTGCAAGATCACCCAGCTAGCCTATGATGGGCTGTCACTAGATAGGCTTAACTGTCAACTTTCCCATGGCTGTGTCGTTCTCAGCCCGAGCTACACTCAAGAGTACACGATCAATGAAGCGCTACGGGGAAAATTAAACTCCTGCTTGATAGAAGTTGCCGAGTAAACGATCAATGAAACCCTATGGGGAAAATCCAACTCCGGCATGATACAAGTTGCAAGATCACCCAGCTAGCCTATGATGGGCTGTCACTAGATAGGCTTAACTGTCAACTTTCCCATGGCTGCGACCTTCTCAGCCAGAGCTACACTCAAGAATACACGATCAATGAAACCCTATGGGGAAAATCAAACTCCGACATGATACAAGTTGCAAGATCACCCAGCTAGCCTATGATGGGCTGTCACTAGATATGCTTAACTGTCAACTTTCCCATGGCTGCGTCGTTCTCAGCCCGAGCTACACTCAAGAGTACACGATCAATGAAGCGCTATGGGGAAAATTAAACTCCTGCTTGATAGAAGTTGCCGAGTAAACGATCAATGAAACTCTATGGGGAAAATCCAACTCCGGCATGATACAAGTTGCAAGATCACCCAGCTAGCCTATGATGGGCTGTCACTAGATAGGCTTAACTGTGAACTTTCCCATGGCTGCGACCTTCTCAGCCAGAGCTACACTCAAGAATACACGATCAATGAAACCCTATGGGGAAAATCAAACTCCGACATGATACAAGTTGCAAGATCACCCAGCTAGCCTATGATGGGCTGTCACTAGATAGGCTTAACTGTCAACTTTCCCATGGCTGCGACCTTCTCAGCCAGAGCTACACTCAAGAATACACGATCAATGAAACCCTATGGGGAAAATCAAACTCCGACATGATACAAGTTGCAAGATCACCCAGCTAGCCTATGATGGGCTGTCACTAGATAGGCTTAACTGTCAACTTTCCCATGGCTGCGTCGTTCTCAGCCCGAGCTACACTCAAGAGTACACGATCAATGAAGCGCTATGGGGAAAATTAAACTCCTGCTTGATAGAAGTTGCCGAGTAAACGATCAATGAAACTCTATGGGGAAAATCCAACTCCGGCATGATACAAGTTGCAAGATCACCCAGCTAGCCTATGATGGGCTGTCACTAGATAGGCTTAACTGTCAACTTTCCCATGGCTGCGACCTTCTCAGCCAGAGCTACACGCAAGAATACACGATCAGTGAAACCCTATGGGGAAAATCAAACTCCGACATGACACAAGTTGCAAGATCACCCAGCTAGCCTATGATGGGCTGTCACTAGATAGGCTTAACTGTCAACTTTCCCATGGCTGCGACCTTCTCAGCCAGAGCTACACTCAAGAATACACGATCAATGAAACCCTATGGGGAAAATCAAACTCCGACATGATACAAGTTGCAAGATCACCCAGCTAGCCTATGATGGGCTGTCACTAGATAGGCTTAACTGTCAACTTTCCCATGGCTGCGTCGTTCTCAGCCCGAGCTACACTCAAGAGTACACGATCAATGAAGCGCTATGGGGAAAATTAAACTCCTGCTTGATAGAAGTTGCCGAGTAAACGATCAATGAAACTCTATGGGGAAAATCCAACTCCGGCATGATACAAGTTGCAAGATCACCCAGCTAGCCTATGATGGGCTGTCACTAGATAGGCTTAACTGTCAACTTTCCCATGGCTGGGACCTTCTCAGCCAGAGCTACACTCAAGAATACACGATCAATGAAACCCTATGGAGAAAATCAAACTCCGACATGATACAAGTTGCAAGATCACCCAGCTAGCCTATGATGGGCTGTCACTAGATAGGCTTAACTGTCAACTTTCCCATGGCTGCGTCGTTCTCAGCCCGAGCTACACTCAAGAGTACACGATCAATGAAGCGCTATGGGGAAAATAAAACTCGTGCTTGATAAAAGTTGCCGAGTAAACGATCAATGAAACTCTATGGGGAAAATCCAACTCCGGCATGATACAAGTTGCAAGATCACCCAGCTAGCCTATGATGGGCTGTCACTAGATAGGCTTAACTGTCAACTTTCCCATGGCTGCGTCGTTCTCAGCCTGAAGCGCTATGGGGAAAATTAAACTCCTGCTTGATAGAAGTTGCCGAGTAAACGATCAATGAAACTCTATGGGGAAAATCCAACTCCGGCATGATACAAGTTGCAAGATCACCCAGCTAGCCTATGATGGGCTGTCACTAGATAGGCTTAACTGTCAACTTTCCCATGGCTGGGACCTTCTCAGCCAGAGCGACACTCAAGAATACACGATCAATGAAACCCTATGGGGAAAATCAAACTCCGACATGATACAAGTTGCAAGATCACCCAGCTAGCCTATGATGGGCTGTCACTAGATAGGCTTAACTGTCAACTTTCCCATGGCTGCGACCTTCTCAGCCAGAGC
This sequence comes from Leptodactylus fuscus, assembly GCF_031893055.1. Classification (NCBI taxonomy): domain Eukaryota; kingdom Metazoa; phylum Chordata; class Amphibia; order Anura; family Leptodactylidae; genus Leptodactylus; species Leptodactylus fuscus. The sequence continues at coordinate 97,333 of NW_027440377.1, forward strand.
TACACTCAAGAATACACGATCAATGAAACCCTATGGGGAAAATCAAACTCCGACATGATACATGTTGCAAGATCACCCAGCTAGCCTATGATGGGCTGTCACTAGATAGGCTTAACTGTCAACTTTCCCATGGCTGCGTCGTTCTCAGCCCGAGCTCCACTCAAGAGTACACGATCAATGAAGCGCTATGGGGAAAATTAAACTCCTGCTTGATAGAAGTTGCCGAGTAAACGATCAATGAAACTCTATGGGGAAAATCCAACTCCGGCATGATACAAGTTGCAAGATCACCCAGCTAGCCTATGATGGGCTGTCACTAGATAGGCTTAACTGTCAACTTTCCCATGGCTGCGACCTTCTCAGCCAGAGCTACACTCAAGAATACACGATCAATGAAACCCTATGGGGAAAATCAAACTCCGACATGATACAAGTTGCAAGATCACCCAGCTAGCCTATGATGGGCTGTCACTAGATAGGCTTAACTGTCAACTTTCCCATGGCTGCGACCTTCTCAGCCAGAGCTACACTCAAGAATACACGATCAATGAAACCCTATGGGGAAAATCAAACTCCGACATGATACAAGTTGCAAGATCACCCAGCTAGCCTATGATGGGCTGTCACTAGATAGGCTTAACTGTCAACTTTCCCATGGCTGCGTCGTTCTCAGCCCGAGCTACACTCAAGAGTACACGATCAATGAAGCGCTATGGGGAAAATTAAACTCCTGCTTGATAGAAGTTGCCGAGTAAACGATCAATGAAACTCTATGGGGAAAATCCAACTCCGGCATGATACAAGTTGCAAGATCACCCAGCTAGCCTATGATGGGCTGTCACTAGATAGGCTTAACTGTCAACTTTCCCATGGCTGGGACCTTCTCAGCCAGAGCTACACTCAAGAATACACGATCAATGAAACCCTATGGGGAAAATCAAACTCCGACATGATACAAGTTGCAAGATCACCCAGCTAGCCTATGATGGGCTGTCACTAGATAGGCTTAACTGTCAACTTTCCCATGGCTGCGTCGTTCTCAGCCCGAGCTACACTCAAGAGTACACGATCAATGAAGCGCTATGGGGAAAATTAAACTCCTGCTTGATAGAAGTTGCCGAGTAAACGATCAATGAAACTCTATGGGGAAAATCCAACTCCGGCATGATACAAGTTGCAAGATCACCCAGCTAGCCTATGATGGGCTGTCACTAGATAGGCTTAACTGTCAACTTTCCCATGGCTGCGACCTTCTCAGCCAGAGCTACACTCAAGAATACACGATCAATGAAACCCTATGGGGAAAATCAAACTCCGACATGATACAAGTTGCAAGATCACCCAGCTAGCCTATGATGGGCTGTCACTAGATAGGCTTAACTGTCAACTTTCCCATGGCTGCGTCGTTCTCAGCCCGAGCTACACTCAAGAGTACACGATCAATGAAGCGCTATGGGGAAAATTAAACTCCTGCTTGATAGAAGTTGCCGAGTAAACGATCAATGAAACTCTATGGGGAAATTTCAACTCCGGCATGATACAAGTTGCAAGATCACCCAGCTAGCCTATGATGGGCTGTCACTAGATAGGCTTAACTGTCAACTTTCCCATGGCTGCGACCTTCTCAGCCAGAGCTACACTGAAGAATACACGATCAATGAAACCCTATGGGGAAAATCAAACTCCGACATGATACAAGTTGCAAGATCACCCAGCTAGCCTATGATGGGCTGTCACTAGATAGGCTTAACTGTCAACTTTCCCATGGCTGCGTCGTTCTCAGCCCGAGCTACACTCAAGAGTACACGATCAATGAAGCGCTATGGGGAAAATTAAACTCCTGCTTGATAGAAGTTGCCGAGTAAACGATCAATGAAACTCTATGGGGAAAATCCAACTCCGGCATGATACAAGTTGCAAGATCACCCAGCTAGCCTATGATGGGCTGTCACTAGATAGGCTTAACTGTCAACTTTCCCATGGCTGGGACCTTCTCAGCCAGAGCTACACTCAAGAATACACGATCAATGAAACCCTATGGGGAAAATCAAACTCCGACATGATACAAGTTGCAAGATCACCCAGCTAGCCTATGATGGGCTGTCACTAGATAGGCTTAACTGTCAACTTTCCCATGGCTGCGACCTTCTCAGCCAGAGCTACACTCAAGAATACACGATCAATGAAACCCTATGGGGAAAATCAAACTCCGACATGATACAAGTTGCAAGATCACCCAGCTAGCCTATGATGGGCTGTCACTAGATAGGCTTAACTGTCAACTTTCCCATGGCTGCGACCTTCTCAGCCAGAGCTACACTCAAGAATACACGATCAATGAAACCCTATGGGGAAAATCAAACTCCGACATGATACAAGTTGCAAGATCACCCAGCTAGCCTATGATGGGCTGTCACTAGATAGGCTTAACTGTCAACTTTCCCATGGCTGTGTCGTTCTCAGCCCGAGCTACACTCAAGAGTACACGATCAATGAAGCGCTACGGGGAAAATTAAACTCCTGCTTGATAGAAGTTGCCGAGTAAACGATCAATGAAACCCTATGGGGAAAATCCAACTCCGGCATGATACAAGTTGCAAGATCACCCAGCTAGCCTATGATGGGCTGTCACTAGATAGGCTTAACTGTCAACTTTCCCATGGCTGCGACCTTCTCAGCCAGAGCTACACTCAAGAATACACGATCAATGAAACCCTATGGGGAAAATCAAACTCCGACATGATACAAGTTGCAAGATCACCCAGCTAGCCTATGATGGGCTGTCACTAGATATGCTTAACTGTCAACTTTCCCATGGCTGCGTCGTTCTCAGCCCGAGCTACACTCAAGAGTACACGATCAATGAAGCGCTATGGGGAAAATTAAACTCCTGCTTGATAGAAGTTGCCGAGTAAACGATCAATGAAACTCTATGGGGAAAATCCAACTCCGGCATGATACAAGTTGCAAGATCACCCAGCTAGCCTATGATGGGCTGTCACTAGATAGGCTTAACTGTGAACTTTCCCATGGCTGCGACCTTCTCAGCCAGAGCTACACTCAAGAATACACGATCAATGAAACCCTATGGGGAAAATCAAACTCCGACATGATACAAGTTGCAAGATCACCCAGCTAGCCTATGATGGGCTGTCACTAGATAGGCTTAACTGTCAACTTTCCCATGGCTGCGACCTTCTCAGCCAGAGCTACACTCAAGAATACACGATCAATGAAACCCTATGGGGAAAATCAAACTCCGACATGATACAAGTTGCAAGATCACCCAGCTAGCCTATGATGGGCTGTCACTAGATAGGCTTAACTGTCAACTTTCCCATGGCTGCGTCGTTCTCAGCCCGAGCTACACTCAAGAGTACACGATCAATGAAGCGCTATGGGGAAAATTAAACTCCTGCTTGATAGAAGTTGCCGAGTAAACGATCAATGAAACTCTATGGGGAAAATCCAACTCCGGCATGATACAAGTTGCAAGATCACCCAGCTAGCCTATGATGGGCTGTCACTAGATAGGCTTAACTGTCAACTTTCCCATGGCTGCGACCTTCTCAGCCAGAGCTACACGCAAGAATACACGATCAGTGAAACCCTATGGGGAAAATCAAACTCCGACATGACACAAGTTGCAAGATCACCCAGCTAGCCTATGATGGGCTGTCACTAGATAGGCTTAACTGTCAACTTTCCCATGGCTGCGACCTTCTCAGCCAGAGCTACACTCAAGAATACACGATCAATGAAACCCTATGGGGAAAATCAAACTCCGACATGATACAAGTTGCAAGATCACCCAGGTAGCCTATGATGGGCTGTCACTAGATAGGCTTAACTGTCAACTTTCCCATGGCTGCGTCGTTCTCAGCCCGAGCTACACTCAAGAGTACACGATCAATGAAGCGCTATGGGGAAAATTAAACTCCTGCTTGATAGAAGTTGCCGAGTAAACGATCAATGAAACTCTATGGGGAAAATCCAACTCCGGCATGATACAAGTTGCAAGATCACCCAGCTAGCCTATGATGGGCTGTCACTAGATAGGCTTAACTGTAAACTTTCCCATGGCTGGGACCTTCTCAGCCAGAGCTACACTCAAGAATACACGATCAATGAAACCCTATGGGGAAAATCAAACTCCGACATGATACAAGTTGCAAGATCACCCAGCTAGCCTATGATGGGCTGTCACTAGATAGGCTTAACTGTCAACTTTCCCATGGCTGCGTCGTTCTCAGCCCGAGCTACACTCAAGAGTACACGATCAATGAAGCGCTATGGGGAAAATAAAACTCCTGCTTGATAAAAGTTGCCGAGTAAACGATCAATGAAACTCTATGGGGAAAATCCAACTCCGGCATGATACAAGTTGCAAGATCACCCAGCTAGCCTATGATGGGCTGTCACTAGATAGGCTTAACTGTCAACTTTCCCATGGCTGCGTCGTTCTCAGCCCGAGCTACACTCAAGAGTACACGATCAATGAAGCGCTATGGGGAAAATTAAACTCCTGCTTGATAGAAGTTGCCGAGTAAACGATCAATGAAACTCTATGGGAAAAATCCAACTCCGGCATGATACAAGTTGCAAGATCACCCAGCTAGCCTATGATGGGCTGTCACTAGATAGACTTAACTGTCAACTTTCCCATGGCTGGGACCTTCTCAGCCAGAGCGACACTCAAGAATACACGATCAATGAAACCCTATGGGGAAAATCAAACTCCGACATGATACAAGTTGCAAGATCACCCAGCTAGCCTATGATGGGCTGTCACTAGATAGGCTTAACTGTCAACTTTCCCATGGCTGCGACCTTCTCAGCCAGAGCTACACTCAAGAATACACGATCAATGAAACCCTATGGGGAAAATCAAACTCCGACATGATACATGTTGCAAGATCACCCAGCTAGCCTATGATGGGCTGTCACTAGATAGGCTTAACTGTCAACTTTCCCATGGCTGCGTCGTTCTCAGCCCGAGCTACACTCAAGAGTACACGATCAATGAAGCGCTATGGGGAAAATTAAACTCCTGCTTGATAGAAGTTGCCGAGTAAACGATCAATGAAACTCTATGGGGAAAATCCAACTCCGGCATGATACAAGTTGCAAGATCACCCAGCTAGCCTATGATGGGCTGTCACTAGATAGGCTTAACTGTCAACTTTCCCATGGCTGCGACCTTCTCAGCCAGAGCTACACTCAAGAATACACGATCAATGAAACCCTATGGGGAAAATCAAACTCCGACATGATACAAGTTGCAAGATCACCCAGCTAGCCTATGATGGGCTGTCACTAGATAGGCTTAACTGTCAACTTTCCCATGGCTGCGACCTTCTCAGCCAGAGCTACACTCAAGAATACACGATCAATGAAACCCTATGGGGAAAATCAAACTCCGACATGATACAAGTTGCAAGATCACCCAGCTAGCCTATGATGGGCTGTCACTAGATAGGCTTAACTGTCAACTTTCCCATGGCTGCGTCGTTCTCAGCCCGAGCTACACTCAAGAGTACACGATCAATGAAGCGCTATGGGGAAAATTAAACTCCTGCTTGATAGAAGTTGCCGAGTAAACGATCAATGAAACTCTATGGGGAAAATCCAACTCCGGCATGATACAAGTTGCAAGATCACCCAGCTAGCCTATGATGGGCTGTCACTAGATAGGCTTAACTGTCAACTTTCCCATGGCTGCGACCTTCTCAGCCAGAGCTACACTCAAGAATACACGATCAATGAAACCCTATGGGGAAAATCAAACTCCGACATGACACAAGTTGCAAGATCACCCAGCTAGCCTATGATGGGCTGTCACTAGATAGGCTTAACTGTCAACTTTCCCATGGCTGCGACCTTCTCAGCCAGAGCTACACTCAAGAATACACGATCAATGAAACCCTATGGGGAAAATCAAACTCCGACACGATACAAGTTGCAAGATCACCCAGCTAGCCTATGATGGGCTGTCACTAGATAGGCTTAAATGTCAACTTTCCCATGGCTGCGTCGTTCTCAGCCCGAGCTACACTCAAGAGTACACGATCAATGAAGCGCTATGGGGAAAATTAAACTCCTGCTTGATAGAAGTTGCCGAGTAAACGATCAATGAAACTCTATGGGGAAAATCCAACTCCGGCATGATACAAGTTGCAAGATCACCCAGCTAGCCTATGATGGGCTGTCACTAGATAGGCTTAACTGTCAACTTTCCCATGGCTGCGACCTTCTCAGCCAGAGCTACACTCAAGAATACACGATCAATGAAACCCTATGGGGAAAATCAAACTCCGACATGATACAAGTTGCAAGATCACCCAGCTAGCCTATGATGGGCTGTCACTAGATAGGCTTAACTGTCAACTTTCCCATGGCTGCGACCTTCTCAGCCAGAGCTACACTCAAGAATACACGATCAATGAAACCCTATGGGGAAAATCAAACTCCGACATGATACAAGTTGCAAGATCACCCAGCTAGCCTATGATGGGCTGTCACTAGATAGGCTTAACTGTCAACTTTCCCATGGCTGCGTCGTTCTCAGCCCGAGCTACACTCAAGACTACACGATCAATGAAGCGCTATGGGGAAAATTAAACTCCTGCTTGATAGAAGTTGCCGAGTAAACGATCAATGAAACTCTATGGGGAAAATCCAACTCCGGCATGATACAAGTTGCAAGATCACCCAGCTAGCCTATGATGGGCTGTCACTAGATAGGCTTAACTGTCAACTTTCCCATGGCTGGGACCTTCTCAGCCAGAGCTACACTCAAGAATACACGATCAATGAAACCCTATGGGGAAAATCAAACTCCGACATGATACAAGTTGCAAGATCACCCAGCTAGCCTATGATGGGCTGTCACTAGATAGGCTTAACTGTCAACTTTCCCATGGCTGCGTCGTTCTCAGCCCGAGCTACACTCAAGAGTACACGATCAATGAAGCGCTATGGGGAAAATAAAACTCCTGCTTGATAAAAGTTGCCGAGTAAACGATCAATGAAACTCTATGGGGAAAATCCAACTCCGGCATGATACAAGTTGCAAGATCACCCAGCTAGCCTATGATGGGCTGTCACTAGATAGGCTTAACTGTCAACTTTCCCATGGCTGCGTCGTTCTCAGCCTGAAGCGCTATGGGGAAAATTAAACTCCTGCTTGATAGAAGTTGCCGAGTAAACGATCAATGAAACTCTATGGGGAAAATCCAACTCCGGCATGATACAAGTTGCAAGATCACCCAGCTAGCCTATGATGGGCTGTCACTAGATAGGCTTAACTGTCAACTTTCCCATGGCTGGGACCTTCTCAGCCAGAGCGACACTCAAGAATACACGATCAATGAAACCCTATGGGGAAAATCAAACTCCGACATGATACAAGTTGCAAGATCACCCAGCTAGCCTATGATGGGCTGTCACTAGATAGGCTTAACTGTCAACTTTCCCATGGCTGCGACCTTCTCAGCCAGAGCTACACTCAAGAATACACGATCAATGAAACCCTATGGGGAAAATCAAACTCCGACATGATACATGTTGCAAGATCACCCAGCTAGCCTATGATGGGCTGTCACTAGATAGGCTTAACTGTCAACTTTCCCATGGCTGCGTCGTTCTCAGCCCGAGCTACACTCAAGAGTACACGATCAATGAAGCGCTATGGGGAAAATTAAACTCCTGCTTGATAGAAGTTGCCGAGTAAACGATCAATGAAACTCTATGGGGAAAATCCAACTCCGGCATGATACAAGTTGCAAGATCACCCAGCTAGCCTATGATGGGCTGTCACTAGATAGGCTTAACTGTCAACTTTCCCATGGCTGCGACCTTCTTAGCCAGAGCTACACTCAAGAATACACGATCAATGAAACCCTATGGGGAAAATCAAACTCCGACATGATACAAGTTGCAAGATCACCCAGCTAGCCTATGATGGGCTGTCACTAGATAGGCTTAACTGTCAACTTTCCCATGGCTGCGACCTTCTCAGCCAGAGCTACACTCAAGAATACACGATCAATGAAACCCTATGGGGAAAATCAAACTCCGACATGATACAAGTTGCAAGATCACCCAGCTAGCCTATGATGGGCTGTCACTAGATAGGCTTAACTGTCAACTTTCCCATGGCTGCGTCGTTCTCAGCCCGAGCTACACTCAAGAGTACACGATCAATGAAGCGCTATGGGGAAAATTAAACTCCTGCTTGATAGAAGTTGCCGAGTAAACGATCAATGAAACTCTATGGGGAAAATCCAACTCCGGCATGATACAAGTTGCAAGATCACCCAGCTAGCCTATGATGGGCTGTCACTAGATAGGCTTAACTGTCAACTTTCCCATGGCTGGGACCTTCTCAGCCAGAGCTACACTCAAGAATACACGATCAATGAAACCCTATGGGGAAAATCAAACTCCGACATGATACAAGTTGCAAGATCACCCAGCTAGCCTATGATGGGCTGTCACTAGATAGGCTTAACTGTCAACTTTCCCATGGCTGCGTCGTTCTCAGCCCGAGCTACACTCAAGAGTACACGATCAATGAAGCGCTATGGGGAAAATTAAACTCCTGCTTGATAGAAGTTGCCGAGTAAACGATCAATGAAACTCTATGGGGAAAATCCAACTCCGGCATGATACAAGTTGCAAGATCACCCAGCTAGCCTATGATGGGCTGTCACTAGATAGGCTTAACTGTCAACTTTCCCATGGCTGCGACCTTCTCAGCCAGAGCTACACTCAAGAATACACGATCAATGAAACCCTATGGGGAAAATCAAACTCCGACATGATACAAGTTGCAAGATCACCCAGCTAGCCTATGATGGGCTGTCACTAGATAGGCTTAACTGTCAACTTTCCCATGGCTGCGACCTTCTCAGCCAGAGCTACACTGAAGAATACACGATCAATGAAACCCTATGGGGAAAATCAAACTCCGACATGATACAAGTTGCAAGATCACCCAGCTAGCCTATGATGGGCTGTCACTAGATAGGCTTAACTGTCAACTTTCCCATGGCTGCGTCGTTCTCAGCCCGAGCTACACTCAAGAGTACACGATCAATGAAGCGCTATGGGGAAAATTAAACTCCTGCTTGATAGAAGTTGCCGAGTAAACGATCAATGAAACTCTATGGGGAAATTTCAACTCCGGCATGATACAAGTTGCAAGATCACCCAGCTAGCCTATGATGGGCTGTCACTAGATAGGCTTAACTGTCAACTTTCCCATGGCTGCGACCTTCTCAGCCAGAGCTACACTGAAGAATACACGATCAATGAAACCCTATGGGGAAAATCAAACTCCGACATGATACAAGTTGCAAGATCACCCAGCTAGCCTATGATGGGCTGTCACTAGATAGGCTTAACTGTCAACTTTCCCATGGCTGCGTCGTTCTCAGCCCGAGCTACACTCAAGAGTACACGATCAATGAAGCGCTATGGGGAAAATTAAACTCCTGCTTGATAGAAGTTGCCGAGTAAACGATCAATGAAACCCTATGGGGAAAATCAAACTCCGACATGATACAAGTTGCAAGATCACCCAGCTAGCCTATGATGGGCTGTCACTAGATAGGCTTAACTGTCAACTTTCCCATGGCTGCGACCTTCTCAGCCAGAGCTACACTCAAGAATACACGATCAATGAAACCCTATGGGGAAAATCAAACTCCGACATGATACAAGTTGCAAGATCACCCAGCTAGCCTATGATGGGCTGTCACTAGATATGCTTAACTGTCAACTTTCCCATGGCTGCGTCGTTCTCAGCCCGAGCTACACTCAAGAGTACACGATCAATGAAGCGCTATGGGGAAAATTAAACTCCTGCTTGATAGAAGTTGCCGAGTAAACGATCAATGAAACTCTATGGGGAAAATCCAACTCCGGCATGATACAAGTTGCAAGATCACCCAGCTAGCCTATGATGGGCTGTCACTAGATAGGCTTAACTGTCAACTTTCCCATGGCTGCGACCTTCTCAGCCAGAGCTACACTCAAGAATACACGATCAATGAAACCCTATGGGGAAAATCAAACTCCGACATGATACAAGTTGCAAGATCACCCAGCTAGCCTATGATGGGCTGTCACTAGATAGGCTTAACTGTCAACTTTCCCATGGCTGCGACCTTCTCAGCCAGAGCTACACTCAAGAATACACGATCAATGAAACCCTATGGGGAAAATCAAACTCCGACATGATACAAGTTGCAAGATCACCCAGCTAGCCTATGATGGGCTGTCACTAGATAGGCTTAACTGTCAACTTTCCCATGGCTGCGTCGTTCTCAGCCCGAGCTACACTCAAGAGTACACGATCAATGAAGCGCTATGGGGAAAATTAAACTCCTGCTTGATAGAAGTTGCCGAGTAAACGATCAATGAAACTCTATGGGGAAAATCCAACTCCGGCATGATACAAGTTGCAAGATCACCCAGCTAGCCTATGATGGGCTGTCACTAGATAGGCTTAACTGTCAACTTTCCCATGGCTGCGACCTTCTCAGCCAGAGCTACACGCAAGAATACACGATCAGTGAAACCCTATGGGGAAAATCAAACTCCGACATGACACAAGTTGCAAGATCACCCAGCTAGCCTATGATGGGCTGTCACTAGATAGGCTTAACTGTCAACTTTCCCATGGCTGCGACCTTCTCAGCCAGAGCTACACTCAAGAATACACGATCAATGAAACCCTATGGGGAAAATCAAACTCCGACATGATACAAGTTGCAAGATCACCCAGCTAGCCTATGATGGGCTGTCACTAGATAGGCTTAACTGTCAACTTTCCCATGGCTGCGTCGTTCTCAGCCCGAGCTACACTCAAGAGTACACGATCAATGAAGCGCTATGGGGAAAATTAAACTCCTGCTTGATAGAAGTTGCCGAGTAAACGATCAATGAAACTCTATGGGGAAAATCCAACTCCGGCATGATACAAGTTGCAAGATCACCCAGCTAGCCTATGATGGGCTGTCACTAGATAGGCTTAACTGTAAACTTTCCCATGGCTGGGACCTTCTCAGCCAGAGCTACACTCAAGAATACACGATCAATGAAACCCTATGGGGAAAATCAAACTCCGACATGATACAAGTTGCAAGATCACCCAGCTAGCCTATGATGGGCTGTCACTAGATAGGCTTAACTGTCAACTTTCCCATGGCTGCGTCGTTCTCAGCCCGAGCTACACTCAAGAGTACACGATCAATGAAGCGCTATGGGGAAAATAAAACTCCTGCTTGATAAAAGTTGCCGAGTAAACGATCAATGAAACTCTATGGGGAAAATCCAACTCCGGCATGATACAAGTTGCAAGATCACCCAGCTAGCCTATGATGGGCTGTCACTAGATAGGCTTAACTGTCAACTTTCCCATGGCTGCGTCGTTCTCAGCCCGAGCTACACTCAAGAGTACACGATCAATGAAGCGCTATGGGGAAAATTAAACTCCTGCTTGATAGAAGTTGCCGAGTAAACGATCAATGAAACTCTATGGGAAAAATCCAACTCCGGCATGATACAAGTTGCAAGATCACCCAGCTAGCCTATGATGGGCTGTCACTAGATAGACTTAACTGTCAACTTTCCCATGGCTGGGACCTTCTCAGCCAGAGCGACACTCAAGAATACACGATCAATGAAACCCTATGGGGAAAATCAAACTCCGACATGATACAAGTTGCAAGATCACCCAGCTAGCCTATGATGGGCTGTCACTAGATAGGCTTAACTGTCAACTTTCCCATGGCTGCGACCTTCTCAGCCAGAGCTACACTCAAGAATACACGATCAATGAAACCCTATGGGGAAAATCAAACTCCGACATGATACATGTTGCAAGATCACCCAGCTAGCCTATGATGGGCTGTCACTAGATAGGCTTAACTGTCAACTTTCCCATGGCTGCGTCGTTCTCAGCCCGAGCTACACTCAAGAGTACACGATCAATGAAGCGCTATGGGGAAAATTAAACTCCTGCTTGATAGAAGTTGCCGAGTAAACGATCAATGAAACTCTATGGGGAAAATCCAACTCCGGCATGATACAAGTTGCAAGATCACCCAGCTAGCCTATGATGGGCTGTCACTAGATAGGCTTAACTGTCAACTTTCCCATGGCTGCGACCTTCTCAGCCAGAGCTACACTCAAGAATACACGATCAATGAAACCCTATGGGGAAAATCAAACTCCGACATGATACAAGTTGCAAGATCACCCAGCTAGCCTATGATGGGCTGTCACTAGATAGGCTTAACTGTCAACTTTCCCATGGCTGCGTCGTTCTCAGCCCGAGCTACACTCAAGAGTACACGATCAATGAAGCGCTACGGGGAAAATTAAACTCCTGCTTGATAGAAGTTGCCGAGTAAACGATCAATGAAACCCTATGGGGAAAATCCAACTCCGGCATGATACAAGTTGCAAGATCACCCAGCTAGCCTATGATGGGCTGTCACTAGATAGGCTTAACTGTCAACTTTCCCATGGCTGCGACCTTCTCAGCCAGAGCTACACTCAAGAATACACGATCAATGAAACCCTATGGGGAAAATCAAACTCCGACATGATACAAGTTGCAAGATCACCCAGCTAGCCTATGATGGGCTGTCACTAGATATGCTTAACTGTCAACTTTCCCATGGCTGCGTCGTTCTCAGCCCGAGCTACACTCAAGAGTACACGATCAATGAAGCGCTATGGGGAAAATTAAACTCCTGCTTGATAGAAGTTGCCGAGTAAACGATCAATGAAACTCTATGGGGAAAATCCAACTCCGGCATGATACAAGTTGCAAGATCACCCAGCTAGCCTATGATGGGCTGTCACTAGATAGGCTTAACTGTCAACTTTCCCATGGCTGCGACCTTCTCAGCCAGAGCTACACTCAAGAATACACGATCAATGAAACCCTATGGGGAAAATCAAACTCCGACATGATACAAGTTGCAAGATCACCCAGCTAGCCTATGATGGGCTGTCACTAGATAGGCTTAACTGTCAACTTTCCCATGGCTGCGTCGTTCTCAGCCCGAGCTACACTCAAGAGTACACGATCAATGAAGCGCTATGGGGAAAATAAAACTCCTGCTTGATAAAAGTTGCCGAGTAAACGATCAATGAAACTCTATGGGGAAAATCCAACTCCGGCATGATACAAGTTGCAAGATCACCCATCTAGCCTATGATGGGCTGTCACTAGATAGGCTTAACTGTCAACTTTCCCATGGCTGCGTCGTTCTCAGCCCGAGCTACACTCAAGAGTACACGATCAATGAAGCGCTATGGGGAAAATTAAACTCCTGCTTGATAGAAGTTGCCGAGTAAACGATCAATGAAACTCTATGGGAAAAATCCAACTCCGGCATGATACAAGTTGCAAGATCACCCAGCTAGCCTATGATGGGCTGTCACTAGATAGACTTAACTGTCAACTTTCCCATGGCTGGGACCTTCTCAGCCAGAGCGACACTCAAGAATACACGATCAATGAAACCCTATGGGGAAAATCAAACTCCGACATGATACAAGTTGCAAGATCACTCAGCTAGCCTATGATGGGCTGTCACTAGATAGGCTTAACTGTCAACTTTCCCATGGCTGCGACCTTCTCAGCCAGAGCTACACTCAAGAATACACGATCAATGAAACCCTATGGGGAAAATCAAACTCCGACATGATACATGTTGCAAGATCACCCAGCTAGCCTATGATGGGCTGTCACTAGATAGGCTTAACTGTCAACTTTCCCATGGCTGCGTCGTTCTCAGCCCGAGCTACACTCAAGAGTACACGATCAATGAAGCGCTATGGGGAAAATTAAACTCCTGCTTGATAGAAGTTGCCGAGTAAACGATCAATGAAACTCTATGGGGAAAATCCAACTCCGGCATGATACAAGTTGCAAGATCACCCAGCTAGCCTATGATGGGCTGTCACTAGATAGGCTTAACTGTCAACTTTCCCATGGCTGCGACCTTCTCAGCCAGAGCTACACTCAAGAATACACGATCAATGAAACCCTATGGGGAAAATCAAACTCCGACATGATACAAGTTGCAAGATCACCCAGCTAGCCTATGATGGGCTGTCACTAGATAGGCTTAACTGTCAACTTTCCCATGGCTGCGACCTTCTCAGCCAGAGCTACACTCAAGAATACACGATCAATGAAACCCTATGGGGAAAATCAAACTCCGACATGATACAAGTTGCAAGATCACCCAGCTAGCCTATGATGGGCTGTCACTAGATAGGCTTAACTGTCAACTTTCCCATGGCTGCGTCGTTCTCAGCCCGAGCTACACTCAAGAGTACACGATCAATGAAGCGCTATGGGGAAAATTAAACTCCTGCTTGATAGAAGTTGCCGAGTAAACGATCAATGAAACTCTATGGGGAAAATCCAACTCCGGCATGATACAAGTTGCAAGATCACCCAGCTAGCCTATGATGGGCTGTCACTAGATAGGCTTAACTGTCAACTTTCCCATGGCTGCGACCTTCTCAGCCAGAGCTACACTCAAGAATACACGATCAATGAAACCCTATGGGGAAAATCAAACTCCGACATGACACAAGTTGCAAGATCACCCAGCTAGCCTATGATGGGCTGTCACTAGATAGGCTTAACTGTCAACTTTCCCATGGCTGCGACCTTCTCAGCCAGAGCTACACTCAAGAATACACGATCAATGAAACCCTATGGGGAAAATCAAACTCCGACACGATACAAGTTGCAAGATCACCCAGCTAGCCTATGATGGGCTGTCACTAGATAGGCTTAACTGTCAACTTTCCCATGGCTGCGTCGTTCTCAGCCCGAGCTACACTCAAGAGTACACGATCAATGAAGCGCTATGGGGAAAATTAAACTCCTGCTTGATAGAAGTTGCCGAGTAAACGATCAATGAAACTCTATGGGGAAAATCCAACTCCGGCATGATACAAGTTGCAAGATCACCCAGCTAGCCTATGATGGGCTGTCACTAGATAGGCTTAACTGTCAACTTTCCCATGGCTGCGACCTTCTCAGCCAGAGCTACACTCAAGAATACACGATCAATGAAACCCTATGGGGAAAATCAAACTCCGACATGATACAAGTTGCAAGATCACCCAGCTAGCCTATGATGGGCTGTCACTAGATAGGCTTAACTGTCAACTTTCCCATGGCTGCGACCTTCTCAGCCAGAGCTACACTCAAGAATACACGATCAATGAAACCCTATGGGGAAAATCAAACTCCGACATGATACAAGTTGCAAGATCACCCAGCTAGCCTATGATGGGCTGTCACTAGATAGGCTTAACTGTCAACTTTCCCATGGCTGCGTCGTTCTCAGCCCGAGCTACACTCAAGACTACACGATCAATGAAGCGCTATGGGGAAAATTAAACTCCTGCTTGATAGAAGTTGCCGAGTAAACGATCAATGAAACTCTATGGGGAAAATCCAACTCCGGCATGATACAAGTTGCAAGATCACCCAGCTAGCCTATGATGGGCTGTCACTAGATAGGCTTAACTGTCAACTTTCCCATGGCTGGGACCTTCTCAGCCAGAGCTACACTCAAGAATACACGATCAATGAAACCCTATGGGGAAAATCAAACTCCGACATGATACAAGTTGCAAGATCACCCAGCTAGCCTATGATGGGCTGTCACTAGATAGGCTTAACTGTCAACTTTCCCATGGCTGCGTCGTTCTCAGCCCGAGCTACACTCAAGAGTACACGATCAATGAAGCGCTATGGGGAAAATAAAACTCCTGCTTGATAAAAGTTGCCGAGTAAACGATCAATGAAACTCTATGGGGAAAATCCAACTCCGGCATGATACAAGTTGCAAGATCACCCAGCTAGCCTATGATGGGCTGTCACTAGATAGGCTTAACTGTCAACTTTCCCATGGCTGCGTCGTTCTCAGCCTGAAGCGCTATGGGGAAAATTAAACTCCTGCTTGATAGAAGTTGCCGAGTAAACGATCAATGAAACTCTATGGGGAAAATCCAACTCCGGCATGATACAAGTTGCAAGATCACCCAGCTAGCCTATGATGGGCTGTCACTAGATAGGCTTAACTGTCAACTTTCCCATGGCTGGGACCTTCTCAGCCAGAGCGACACTCAAGAATACACGATCAATGAAACCCTATGGGGAAAATCAAACTCCGACATGATACAAGTTGCAAGATCACCCAGCTAGCCTATGATGGGCTGTCACTAGATAGGCTTAACTGTCAACTTTCCCATGGCTGCGACCTTCTCAGCCAGAGCTACACTCAAGAATACACGATCAATGAAACCCTATGGGGAAAATCAAACTCCGACATGATACATGTTGCAAGATCACCCAGCTAGCCTATGATGGGCTGTCACTAGATAGGCTTAACTGTCAACTTTCCCATGGCTGCGTCGTTCTCAGCCCGAGCTACACTCAAGAGTACACGATCAATGAAGCGCTATGGGGAAAATTAAACTCCTGCTTGATAGAAGTTGCCGAGTAAACGATCAATGAAACTCTATGGGGAAAATCCAACTCCGGCATGATACAAGTTGCAAGATCACCCAGCTAGCCTATGATGGGCTGTCACTAGATAGGCTTAACTGTCAACTTTCCCATGGCTGCGACCTTCTCAGCCAGAGCTACACTCAAGAATACACGATCAATGAAACCCTATGGGGAAAATCAAACTCCGACATGATACAAGTTGCAAGATCACCCAGCTAGCCTATGATGGGCTGTCACTAGATAGGCTTAACTGTCAACTTTCCCATGGCTGCGACCTTCTCAGCCAGAGCTACACTCAAGAATACACGATCAATGAAACCCTATGGGGAAAATCAAACTCCGACATGATACAAGTTGCAAGATCACCCAGCTAGCCTATGATGGGCTGTCACTAGATAGGCTTAACTGTCAACTTTCCCATGGCTGCGTCGTTCTCAGCCCGAGCTACACTCAAGAGTACACGATCAATGAAGCGCTATGGGGAAAATTAAACTCCTGCTTGATAGAAGTTGCCGAGTAAACGATCAATGAAACTCTATGGGGAAAATCCAACTCCGGCATGATACAAGTTGCAAGATCACCCAGCTAGCCTATGATGGGCTGTCACTAGATAGGCTTAACTGTCAACTTTCCCATGGCTGGGACCTTCTCAGCCAGAGCTACACTCAAGAATACACGATCAATGAAACCCTATGGGGAAAATCAAACTCCGACATGATACAAGTTGCAAGATCACCCAGCTAGCCTATGATGGGCTGTCACTAGATAGGCTTAACTGTCAACTTTCCCATGGCTGCGTCGTTCTCAGCCCGAGCTACACTCAAGAGTACACGATCAATGAAGCGCTATGGGGAAAATTAAACTCCTGCTTGATAGAAGTTGCCGAGTAAACGATCAATGAAACTCTATGGGGAAAATCCAACTCCGGCATGATACAAGTTGCAAGATCACCCAGCTAGCCTATGATGGGCTGTCACTAGATAGGCTTAACTGTCAACTTTCCCATGGCTGCGACCTTCTCAGCCAGAGCTACACTCAAGAATACACGATCAATGAAACCCTATGGGGAAAATCAAACTCCGACATGATACAAGTTGCAAGATCACCCAGCTAGCCTATGATGGGCTGTCACTAGATAGGCTTAACTGTCAACTTTCCCATGGCTGCGACCTTCTCAGCCAGAGCTACACTGAAGAATACACGATCAATGAAACCCTATGGGGAAAATCAAACTCCGACATGATACAAGTTGCAAGATCACCCAGCTAGCCTATGATGGGCTGTCACTAGATAGGCTTAACTGTCAACTTTCCCATGGCTGCGTCGTTCTCAGCCCGAGCTACACTCAAGAGTACACGATCAATGAAGCGCTATGGGGAAAATTAAACTCCTGCTTGATAGAAGTTGCCGAGTAAACGATCAATGAAACTCTATGGGGAAATTTCAACTCCGGCATGATACAAGTTGCAAGATCACCCAGCTAGCCTATGATGGGCTGTCACTAGATAGGCTTAACTGTCAACTTTCCCATGGCTGCGACCTTCTCAGCCAGAGCTACACTGAAGAATACACGATCAATGAAACCCTATGGGGAAAATCAAACTCCGACATGATACAAGTTGCAAGATCACCCAGCTAGCCTATGATGGGCTGTCACTAGATAGGCTTAACTGTCAACTTTCCCATGGCTGCGTCGTTCTCAGCCCGAGCTACACTCAAGAGTACACGATCAATGAAGCGCTATGGGGAAAATTAAACTCCTGCTTGATAGAAGTTGCCGAGTAAACGATCAATGAAACTCTATGGGGAAAATCCAACTCCGGCATGATACAAGTTGCAAGATCACCCAGCTAGCCTATGATGGGCTGTCACTAGATAGGCTTAACTGTCAACTTTCCCATGGCTGGGACCTTCTCAGCCAGAGCTACACTCAAGAATACACGATCAATGAAACCCTATGGGGAAAATCAAACTCCGACATGATACAAGTTGCAAGATCACCCAGCTAGCCTATGATGGGCTGTCACTAGATAGGCTTAACTGTCAACTTTCCCATGGCTGCGACCTTCTCAGCCAGAGCTACACTCAAGAATACACGATCAATGAAACCCTATGGGGAAAATCAAACTCCGACATGATACAAGTTGCAAGATCACCCAGCTAGCCTATGATGGGCTGTCACTAGATAGGCTTAACTGTCAACTTTCCCATGGCTGCGACCTTCTCAGCCAGAGCTACACTCAAGAATACACGATCAATGAAACCCTATGGGGAAAATCAAACTCCGACATGATACAAGTTGCAAGATCACCCAGCTAGCCTATGATGGGCTGTCACTAGATAGGCTTAACTGTCAACTTTCCCATGGCTGCGTCGTTCTCAGCCCGAGCTACACTCAAGAGTACACGATCAATGAAGCGCTACGGGGAAAATTAAACTCCTGCTTGATAGAAGTTGCCGAGTAAACGATCAATGAAACCCTATGGGGAAAATCCAACTCCGGCATGATACAAGTTGCAAGATCACCCAGCTAGCCTATGATGGGCTGTCACTAGATAGGCTTAACTGTCAACTTTCCCATGGCTGCGACCTTCTCAGCCAGAGCTACACTCAAGAATACACGATCAATGAAACCCTATGGGGAAAATCAAACTCCGACATGATACAAGTTGCAAGATCACCCAGCTAGCCTATGATGGGCTGTCACTAGATATGCTTAACTGTCAACTTTCCCATGGCTGCGTCGTTCTCAGCCCGAGCTACACTCAAGAGTACACGATCAATGAAGCGCTATGGGGAAAATTAAACTCCTGCTTGATAGAAGTTGCCGAGTAAACGATCAATGAAACTCTATGGGGAAAATCCAACTCCGGCATGATACAAGTTGCAAGATCACCCAGCTAGCCTATGATGGGCTGTCACTAGATAGGCTTAACTGTGAACTTTCCCATGGCTGCGACCTTCTCAGCCAGAGCTACACTCAAGAATACACGATCAATGAAACCCTATGGGGAAAATCAAACTCCGACATGATACAAGTTGCAAGATCACCCAGCTAGCCTATGATGGGCTGTCACTAGATAGGCTTAACTGTCAACTTTCCCATGGCTGCGACCTTCTCAGCCAGAGCTACACTCAAGAATACACGATCAATGAAACCCTATGGGGAAAATCAAACTCCGACATGATACAAGTTGCAAGATCACCCAGCTAGCCTATGATGGGCTGTCACTAGATAGGCTTAACTGTCAACTTTCCCATGGCTGCGTCGTTCTCAGCCCGAGCTACACTCAAGAGTACACGATCAATGAAGCGCTATGGGGAAAATTAAACTCCTGCTTGATAGAAGTTGCCGAGTAAACGATCAATGAAACTCTATGGGGAAAATCCAACTCCGGCATGATACAAGTTGCAAGATCACCCAGCTAGCCTATGATGGGCTGTCACTAGATAGGCTTAACTGTCAACTTTCCCATGGCTGCGACCTTCTCAGCCAGAGCTACACGCAAGAATACACGATCAGTGAAACCCTATGGGGAAAATCAAACTCCGACATGACACAAGTTGCAAGATCACCCAGCTAGCCTATGATGGGCTGTCACTAGATAGGCTTAACTGTCAACTTTCCCATGGCTGCGACCTTCTCAGCCAGAGCTACACTCAAGAATACACGATCAATGAAACCCTATGGGGAAAATCAAACTCCGACATGATACAAGTTGCAAGATCACCCAGGTAGCCTATGATGGGCTGTCACTAGATAGGCTTAACTGTCAACTTTCCCATGGCTGCGTCGTTCTCAGCCCGAGCTACACTCAAGAGTACACGATCAATGAAGCGCTATGGGGAAAATTAAACTCCTGCTTGATAGAAGTTGCCGAGTAAACGATCAATGAAACTCTATGGGGAAAATCCAACTCCGGCATGATACAAGTTGCAAGATCACCCAGCTAGCCTATGATGGGCTGTCACTAGATAGGCTTAACTGTAAACTTTCCCATGGCTGGGACCTTCTCAGCCAGAGCTACACTCAAGAATACACGATCAATGAAACCCTATGGGGAAAATCAAACTCCGACATGATACAAGTTGCAAGATCACCCAGCTAGCCTATGATGGGCTGTCACTAGATAGGCTTAACTGTCAACTTTCCCATGGCTGCGTCGTTCTCAGCCCGAGCTACACTCAAGAGTACACGATCAATGAAGCGCTATGGGGAAAATAAAACTCCTGCTTGATAAAAGTTGCCGAGTAAACGATCAATGAAACTCTATGGGGAAAATCCAACTCCGGCATGATACAAGTTGCAAGATCACCCAGCTAGCCTATGATGGGCTGTCACTAGATAGGCTTAACTGTCAACTTTCCCATGGCTGCGTCGTTCTCAGCCCGAGCTACACTCAAGAGTACACGATCAATGAAGCGCTATGGGGAAAATTAAACTCCTGCTTGATAGAAGTTGCCGAGTAAACGATCAATGAAACTCTATGGGAAAAATCCAACTCCGGCATGATACAAGTTGCAAGATCACCCAGCTAGCCTATGATGGGCTGTCACTAGATAGACTTAACTGTCAACTTTCCCATGGCTGGGACCTTCTCAGCCAGAGCGACACTCAAGAATACACGATCAATGAAACCCTATGGGGAAAATCAAACTCCGACATGATACAAGTTGCAAGATCACCCAGCTAGCCTATGATGGGCTG
>NW_027440378.1:5000-17500 GCF_031893055.1 Leptodactylus fuscus
ATATATATATATTACACTACAGTCTGCTCCTCCTGTATATATATATATATTACACTACAGTCTGCTCCTCCTGTATATATATATATATATTACACTACAGTCTGCTCCTCCTGTATATATATATATTACACTACAGTCTGCTCCTCCTGTATATATATATATATATTACACTACAGTCTGCTCCTCCTGTATATATATATATTACACTACAGTCTGCTCCTCCTGTATATATATATATATATATATTACACTACAGTCTGCTCCTCCTGTATATATATATATTACACTACAGTCTGCTCCTCCTGTATATATATATATATATATATTACACTACAGTCTGCTCCTCCTGTATATATATATATATATATTACACTACAGTCTGCTCCTCCTGTATATATATATAATATATATTACACTACAGTCTTCTCCTCCTGTATATATATATTACACTACAGTCTGCTCCTCCTGTATATATATATATTACACTACAGTCTGCTCCCCCTGTATATATATATATATATATATATTACACTACAGTCTGCTCCTCCTGTATATATATATATTACACTACAGTCTGCTCCTCCTGTATATATATATATATATATATATATATTACACTACAGTCTGCTCCTCCTGTATATATATATATTACACTACAGTCTGCTCCTCCTGTATATATATATATATTACACTACAGTCTGCTCCTCCTGTATATATATATATATATATATTACACTACAGTCTGCTCCTCCTGTATATATATATATATATTACACTACAGTCTGCTCCTCCTGTATATATATATTACACTACAGTCTGCTCCTCCTGTATATATATATATATTACACTACAGTCTGCTCCTCCTGTATATATATATATATTACACTACAGTCTGCTCCTCCTGTATATATATATATATATATATTACACTACAGTCTGCTCCTCCTGTATATATATATATATATATTACACTACAGTCTGCTCCTCCTGTATATATATATTACACTACAGTCTGCTCCTCCTGTATATATATATATTACACTACAGTCTGCTCCCCCTGTATATATATATATTACACTACAGTCTGCTCCTCCTGTATATATATATATATATTACACTACAGTCTGCTCCTCCTGTATATATATATATATATATATATTACACTACAGTCTGCTCCTCCTGTATATATATATATTACACTACAGTCTGCTCCTCCTGTATATATATATATATATATATATATATTACACTACAGTCTGCTCCTCCTGTATATATATATATATATTACACTACAGTCTGCTCCTCCTGTATATATATATTACACTACAGTCTGCTCCCCCTGTATATATATATATTACACTACAGTCTGCTCCCCCTGTATATATATATATATTACACTACAGTCTGCTCCTCCTGTATATATATATATATTACACTACAGTCTGCTCCTCCTGTATATATATATATATATATATATATATTACACTACAGTCTGCTCCTCCTGTATATATATATATATTACACTACAGTCTGCTCCTCCTGTATATATATATATATATATATATATATATATATATATATTACACTACAGTCTGCTCCTCCTGTATATATATATATATATTACACTACAGTCTGCTCCTCCTGTATATATATATTACACTACAGTCTGCTCCTCCTGTATATATATATATTACACTACAGTCTGCTCCTCCTGTATATATATATATATATTACACTACAGTCTGCTCCTCCTGTATATATATATATATATATTACACTACAGTCTGCTCCTCCTGTATATATATATATTACACTACAGTCTGCTCCCCCTGTGTATATATATATATTACACTACAGTCTGCTCCTCCTGTATATATATATATATTACACTACAGTCTGCTCCCCCTGTATATATATATATATATATTACACTACAGTCTGCTCCTCCTGTATATATATATATATATTACACTACAGTCTGCTCCTCCTGTATATATATATATTACACTACAGTCTGCTCCTCCTGTATATATATATATATATATTACACTACAGTCTGCTCCTCCTGTATATATATATATTACACTACAGTCTGCTCCTCCTGTATATATATATATTACACTACAGTCTGCTCCTCCTGTATATATATATATTACACTACAGTCTGCTCCTCCTGTATATATATATATATTACACTACAGTCTGCTCCTCCTGTATATATATATATATTACACTACAGTCTGCTCCTCCTGTATATATATATATTACACTACAGTCTGCTCCTCCTGTATATATATATATTACACTACAGTCTGCTCCCCCTGTATATATATATATATATATATTACACTGCAGTCTGCTCCTCCTGTATATATATATATATATTACACTACAGTCTGCTCCCCCTGTATATATATATATATTACACTACAGTCTGCTCCTCCTGTATATATATATATATATATATATATATATATATATATATATATATATATATATATTACACTGCAGTCTGCTCCTCCTGTATATATATATATATAATATATAATATATATATTTCACCACAGTCTGCTCCCCCTGTATATATATATTACACTGCAGTCTGCTCCTCCTGTATATATATATTACACTACAGTCTGCTCCTCCTGTATATATATATATATATATATATATATATTACACTACAGTCTGCTCCTCCTGCATATATATATATTACACTACAGTCTGCTCCTCCTGTATATATATATTACACTACAGTCTGCTCCTCCTGCATATATATATATTACACTACAGTCTGCTCCTCCTGTATATATATATTACACTGCAGTCTGCTCCCCCTGTATATATATATTACACTGCAGTCTGCTCCTCCTGTATATATATATTACACTACAGTCTGCTCCTCCTGTATATATATATATTACACTGCAGTCTGCTCCTCCTGTATATATATATATTACACTACAGTCTGCTCCTCCTGTATATATATATATTACACTGCAGTCTGCTCCTCCTGTATATATATATATTACACTACAGTCTGCTCCTCCTGTATATATATATATATATATTACACTACAGTCTGCTCCTCCTGTATATATATATATTACACTACAGTCTGCTCCTCCTGTATATATATATATATATATATATATATATATATATATATATATATTACACTACAGTCTGCTCCTCCTGTATATATATATTACACTACAGTCTGCTCCTCCTGTATATATATATATATTACACTACAGTCTGCTCCTCCTGTATATATATATATATTACACTACAGTCTGCTCCTCCTGTATATATATATTACACTACAGTCTGCTCCTCCTGTATATATATATATTACACTACAGTCTGCTCCTCCTGTATATATATATATATATATATATATATATATATATATATATATGTATATATATATATATATATATATATTACACTACAGTCTGCTCCTTCTGTATATATATATATATTACACTACAGTCTGCTCCTCCTGTATATATATATATATATTACACTACAGTCTGCTCCTCCTGTATATATATATATATATATATATATATATATATATATTACACTACAGTCTGCTCCTCCTGTATATATATATTACACTACAGTCTGCTCCTCCTGTATATATATATATATTACACTACAGTCTGCTCCCCCTGTATATATATATATATTACACTACAGTCTGCTCCTCCTGTATATATATATATATTACACTACAGTCTGCTCCTCCTGTATATATATATATTACACTACAGTCTGCTCCTCCTGTATATATATATATTACAGTACAGTCTGCTCCTCCTGTATATATATATTACACTACAGTCTGCTCCTCCTGCATATATATATATTACACTACAGTCTGCTCCTCCTGTATATATATATTACACTACAGTCTGCTCCTCCTGTATATATATATATATTACACTACAGTCTGCTCCCCCTGTATATATATATATTACACTACAGTCTGCTCCTCCTGTATATATATATATATATATATATATATATTACACTACAGTCTGCTCCTCCTGTATATATATATATATTACACTACAGTCTGCTCCTCCTGTATATATATATATTACACTACAGTCTGCTCCTCCTGTATATATATATATATATATATATATATATATATATTACACTACAGTCTGCTCCTCCTGTATATATATATATATATATATATATATATATATATATATATATATATATATATTACACTACAGTCTGCTCCTCCTGTATATATATATATTACACTACAGTCTGCTCCTTCTGTATATATATATATATATTACACTACAGTCTGCTCCTCCTGTATATATATATTACACTACAGTCTGCTCCTCCTGTGTATATATATATATATATATATTACACTACAGTCTGCTCCTCCTGCATATATATATATTACACTACAGTCTGCTCCTCCTGTATATATATATTACACTACAGTCTGCTCCTCCTGCATATATATATATTACACTACAGTCTGCTCCTCCTGTATATATATATTACACTGCACTCTGCTCCTCCTGTATATATATATTACACTACAGTCTGCTCCTCCTGAATATATATATATATATATATATATATTACACTACAGTCTGCTCCTCCTGCATATATATATATTACACTACAGTCTGCTCCTCCTGTATATATATATATATATATATTACACTACAGTCTGCTCCTCCTGCATATATATATATTACACTACAGTCTGCTCCTCCTGTATATATATATATTACACTACAGTCTGCTCCCCCTGTATATATATATATATATATTACACTACAGTCTGCTCCTCCTGTATATATATATATATATATATTACACTACAGTCTGCTCCTCCTGTATATATATATATATTACACTACAGTCTGCTCCTCCTGTATATATATATATATATTACACTACAGTCTGCTCCTCCTGTATATATATATATATATATATATATTACACTACAGTCTGCTCCTCCTGTATATATATATTACACTACAGTCTGCTCCTCCTGTATATATATATTACACTACAGTCTGCTCCTCCTGTATATATATATATATATATATATATATATATATATATATATATATATATATTACACTACAGTCTGCTCCTCCTGTATATATATATTACACTACAGTCTGCTCCTCCTGTATATATATATATATTACACTATAGTCTGCTCCTCCTGTATATATATATTACACTACAGTCTGCTCCCCCTGTATATATATATATATTATACTGCAGTCTGCTCCCCCTGTATATATATATATATATATATTACACTACAGTCTGCTCCTCCTGTATATATATATATATATTACACTGCAGTCTGCTCCCCCTGTATATATATATATTACACTACAGTCTGCTCTTCCTGTATATATATATATATTACACTACAGTCTGCTCCCCCTGTATATATATATATTACACTACAGTCTGCTCCCCCTGTATATATATATATATTACACTACAGTCTGCTCCTCCTGTATATATATATATTACACTACAGTCTGCTCCCCCTGTATATATATATATATTACACTACAGTCTGCTCCTCCTGTATATATATATATTACACTACAGTCTGCTCCTCCTGTATATATATATATATTACACTACAGTCTGCTCCTCCTGTATATATATATATATTACACTACAGTCTGCTCCCCCTGTATATATATATATTACACTACAGTCTGCTCCTCCTGTATATATATATATTACACTACAGTCTGCTCCTCCTGTATATATATATATATATATATATATATATATATATATATATATATATTACACTACAGTCTGCTCCTCCTGTATATATATATATATATATATATATATATATATATATTACACTACAGTCTGCTCCCCCTGTATATATATATATTACACTACAGTCTGCTCCTCCTGTATATATATATATTACACTACAGTCTGCTCCCCCTGTATATATATATATATATATTACACTACAGTCTGCTCCCCCTGTATATATATATATATATATATTACACTACAGTCTGCTCCCCCTGTATATATATATATATATTACACTACAGTCTGCTCCCCCTGTATATATATATATTACACTACAGTCTGCTCCTCCTGTATATATATATATTACACTACAGTCTGCTCCCCCTGTATATATATATATTACACTACAGTCTGCTCCTCCTGTATATATATATATATTACACTACAGTCTGCTCCCCCTGTATATATATATATTACACTACAGTCTGCTCCTCCTGTATATATATATATATATATATATATATATATATATTACACTACAGTCTGCTCCTTCTGTATATATATATATATTACACTACAGTCTGCTCCTCCTGTATATATATATATATATATATATTACACTACAGTCTGCTCCTCCTGTATATATATATATATATATATATATATATATATTACACTACAGTCTGCTCCTCCTGTATATATATATATATATATATATATATACATTACACTACAGTCTGCTCCCCCTGTATATATATATATATATTACACTACAGTCTGCTCCTCCTGTATATATATATATATTACACTACAGTCTGCTCCTCCTGTATATATATATATTACACTACAGTCTGCTCCCCCTGTGTATATATATATATTACACTACAGTCTGCTCCTCCTGTATATATATATATTACACTACAGTCTGCTCCTCCTGTATATATATATATATATATATATATATTATACTACAGTCTGCTCCTCCTGTATATATATATATATATATATATATATATATATATATATATATATAGTACACTACAGTCTGCTCCCCCTGTATATATATATATTACACTACAGTCTGCTCCTCCTGTATATATATATATATATTACACTACAGTCTGCTCCTCAAGTATATATATATATTACACTGCAGTCTGCTCCTCCTGTATATATATATTGCACTACAGTCTGCTCCTCCTGTATATATATATATATATATATATATATATATATATTACACTACAGTCTGCTCCTCCTGTATATATATATATTACACTACAGTCTGCTCCCCCTGTATATATATATATATATATATTACACTACAGTCTGCTCCCCCTGTATATATATATATTACACTACAGTCTGCTCCTCCTATATATATATATATATATATATATATATATATATATATATTACACTACAGTCTGCTCCTCCTGTATATATATATTACACTACAGTCTGCTCCTCCTGCATATATATATATTACACTACAGTCTGCTCCTCCTGTATATATATATATTACACTACAGTCTGCTCCTCCTGTATATATATATATTACACTACAGTCTGCTCCTCCTGTATATATATATATATTACACTACAGTCTGCTCCTCCTGTATATATATATATTACACTACAGTCTGCTCCTCCTGTATATATATATATTACACTACAGTCTGCTCCTCCTGTATATATATATATTACACTACAGTCTGCTCCTCCTGTATATATATATATATTACACTACAGTCTGCTCCTCCTGTATATATATATATTACACTACAGTCTGCTCCTCCTGTATATATATATATTACACTACAGTCTGCTCCTCCTGTATATATATATATTACACTAGTGTCTGCTCCTCCTGTATATATATATATTACACTACAGTCTGCTCCTTCTGTATATATATATATATATTACACTACAGTCTGCTCCCCCTGTATATATATATATATATTACACTACAGTCTGCTCCTCCTGTATATATATATATATATATTACACTACAGTCTGCTCCTCCTGTATATATATATATATTACACTACAGTCTGCTCCTCCTGTATATATATATATTACACTACAGTCTGCTCCTCCTGTATATATATATATATATATTACACTACAGTCTGCTCCTCCTGTATATATATATATATATATATATATATATATATATATATTACACTACAGTCTGCTCCTCCTGTATATATATATATATATTACACTACAGTCTGCTCCTCCTGTATAT
The DNA here is from genome assembly GCF_031893055.1 of Leptodactylus fuscus. Lineage (NCBI taxonomy): Eukaryota > Metazoa > Chordata > Amphibia > Anura > Leptodactylidae > Leptodactylus > Leptodactylus fuscus. The sequence continues at coordinate 13,054 of NW_027440378.1, forward strand.
ATATATATATTACACTACAGTCTGCTCCCCCTGTATATATATATATATATTACACTACAGTCTGCTCCTCCTGTATATATATATATATATTACACTACAGTCTGCTCCTCCTGTATATATATATATTACACTGCAGTCTGCTCCTCCTGTATATATATATATATTACACTACAGTCTGCTCCTCCTGTATATATATATATATTACACTACAGTCTGCTCCCCCTGTATATATATATATATTACACTACAGTCTGCTCCCCCTGTATATATATATATTACACTACAGTCTGCTCCCCTGTATATATATATATTACACTACAGTCTGCTCCTCCTGTATATATATATATTACACTACAGTCTGCTCCTCCTGTATATATATATATTACACTACAGTCTGCTCCTCCTGTATATATATATATATATATATATATATATATATATATATATATATATATATATATTACACTACAGTCTGCTCCTCCTGTATATATATATATATATATTACACTACAGTCTGCTCCCCCTGTATATATATATATATTACACTACAGTCTGCTCCTCCTGTATATATATATATATATATATATATATATATATATATATATATATATTACACTATAGTCTGCTCCTCCTGTATATATATATATATATATATATTACACTACAGTCTGCTCCTCCTGTATATATATATATATATATATATATATATATATTACACTACAGTCTGCTCCTCCTGTATATATATATATATATATATATATATATATATATATATATATATATATTACACTACAGTCTGCTCCTCCTGTATATATATATATAATATATATATATATACATTACACTACAGTCTGCTCCCCCTGTATATATATATATATTACACTACAGTCTGCTCCTCCTGTATATATATATATATTACACTACAGTCTGCTCCTCCTGTATATATATATATATATTACACTACAGTCTGCTCCTCCTGTATATATATATATTACACTACAGTCTGCTCCTCCTGTATATATATATATTACACTACAGTCTGCTCCTCCTGTATATATATATATATATATATATATATATATATATATATATATATTACACTACAGTCTGCTCCCCCTGTATATATATATATTACACTACAGTCTGCTCCTCCTGTATATATATATATTACACTACAGTCTGCTCCCCTGTATATATATATATTACACTGCAGTCTGCTCCTCCTGTATATATATATATATATTACACTACAGTCTGCTCCTCCTGTATATATATATATATATATATATATATTACACTACAGTCTGCTCCTCCTGTATATATATATTACACTACAGTCTGCTCCTCCTGTATATATATATATATATATATTATACTACAGTCTGCTCCTCCTGTATATATATATATTACACTACAGTCTGCTCCTCCTGTATATATATATATATATATATTACACTACAGTCTGCTCCTCCTGTATATATATATATATATATATATATATTACACTACAGTCTGCTCCCCCTGTATATATATATATATTACACTGTAGTCTGCTCCCCCTGTATATATATATATATATATATATTACACTACAGTCTGCTCCCCCTGTATATATATATATTACACTACAGTCTGCTCCCCCTGTATATATATATATATATATATATATATATATATATTACAATACAGTCTGCTCCCCCTGTATATATATATATATATATTACACTACAGTCTGCTCCTCCTGTATATATATATATATATATATATTACACTACAGTCTGCTCCTCCTGTATATATATATATTACACTGCAGTCTGCTCCTCCTGTATATATATATTACACTACAGTCTGCTCCTCCTGTATATATATATATTACACTACAGTCTGCTCCCCCTGTATATATATATATATATATATATTACACTGCAGTCTGCTCCTCCTGTATATATATATATTACACTACAGTCTGCTCCTCCTGTATATATATATATTACACTACAGTCTGCTCCTCCTGTATATATATATATATATATATATTGCACTACAGTCTGCTCCCCCTGTATATATATATATTACACTGCAGTCTGCTCCTCCTGTATATATATATATATATATATATATATATATATATATATATTACACTACAGTCTGCTCCCCCTGTATATATATATATATTACACTACAGTCTGCTCCTCCTGTATATATATATATTACACTACAGTCTGCTCCCCCTGTATATATATATATTACACTACAGTCTGCTCCTCCTGTATATATATTTATTACACTACAGTCTGCTCCTCCTGTATATATATATATTACACTACAGTCTGCTTCCCCTGTATATATATATTACACTACAGTCTGCTCCTCCTGTATATATATATATTACACTACAGTCTGCTCCTCCTGTATATATATATATATATATATTACACTACAGTCTGCTCCTCCTGTATATATATATATATATATTACACTACAGTCTGCTCCTCCTGTATATATATATATTACACTACAGTCTGCTCCTCCTGTATATATATATATTACACTACAGTCTGCTCCTCCTGTATATATATATATATATATTACACTACAGTCTGCTCCTCCTGTATATATATATATTACACTACAGTCTGCTCCTCCTGTATATATATATATATATTACACTACAGTCTGCTCCTCCTGTATATATATATATATTACACTACAGTCTGCTCCTCCTGTATATATATATATATATTACACTACAGTCTGCTCCTCCTGTATATATATATATCACACTACAGTCTGCTCCCCCTGTATATATATATATATATATATATATATATATATATATATATTACACTACAGTCTGCTCCTCCTGTATATATATATATTACACTGCAGTCTGCTCCCCCTGTATATATATATATATATATATTACACTACAGTCTGCTCCCCCTGTATATATATATATATTACACTACAGTCTGCTCCCCCTGTATATATATATATATATATATTACACTACAGTCTGCTCCCCCTGTATATATATATATATATATTACACTACAGTCTGCTCCCCCTGTATATATATATATTACACTGCAGTCTGCTCCCCCTGTATATATATATATATTACACTACAGTCTGCTCCCCCTGTATATATATATATTACACTGCAGTCTGCTCCTCCTGTATATATATATATATATATTACACTACAGTCTGCTCCTCCTGTATATATATATATATTACACTACAGTCTGCTCCCCCTGTATATATATATATATATATATTACACTAGTCTGCTCCTCCTGTATATATATATATATTACACTACAGTCTGCTCCTCCTGTATATATATATATTACACTGCAGTCTGCTCCCCCTGTATGTATATATATATATTACACTACAGTCTGCTCCCCCTGTATATATATATATATTACACTACAGTCTGCTCCCCCTGTATATATATATATATATATATATATATTACACTACAGTCTGCTCCTCCTGTATATATATATATATATTACACTACAGTGTGCTCCTCCTGTATATATATATATATTACACTACAGTCTGCTCCTCCTGTATATATATATATATTACACTACAGTCTGCTCCCCCTGTATATATATATATTACACTACAGTCTGCTCCTCCTGTATATATATATATTACACTACAGTCTGCTCCTCCTGTATATATATATATTACACTACAGTCTGCTCCTCCTGTGTATATATATATATTACACTGCAGTCTGCTCCCCCTGTATATATATATATATATATATATATATATATATATATATATATATAATACACTACAGTCTGCTCCCCCTGTATATATATATATATATTACACTACAGTCTGCTCCTCCTGTATATATATATATTACACTGCAGTCTGCTCCTCCTGTATATATATATATTACACTACAGTCTGCTCCTCCTGTATATATATATATTACACTACAGTCTGCTCCTCCTTTATATATATATATATATTACACTACAGTCTGCTCCCCCTGTATATATATATATATTACACTACAGTCTGCTCCTTCTGTATATATATATATATTACAGTACAGTCTGCTCCTCCTGTATATATATATTACACTACAGTCTGCTCCTCCTGCATATATATATATTACACTACAGTCTGCTCCTCCTGTATATATATATTACACTACAGTCTGCTCCTCCTGTATATATATATATTACACTACAGTCTGCTCCTCCTGTATATATATATATATTACACTACAGTCTGCTCCTCCTGTATATATATATATATATATATATATATATATATATTACACTGCAGTCTGTTCCCCCTGTATATATATATATTACACTACAGTCTGCTCCCCCTGTATATATATATATATTACACTACAGTCTGCTCCTCCTGTATATATATATATTACACTACAGTCTGCTCCTCCTGT
>NW_027440378.1:25000-27500 GCF_031893055.1 Leptodactylus fuscus
ACAGTCTGCTCCTCCTGTATATATATATATTACACTACAGTCTGCTCCCCCTGTGTATATATATATTACACTACAGTCTGCTCCTCCTGTATATATATATATATTACACTACAGTCTGCTCCTCCTGTATATATATATATATATATTACACTACAGTCTGCTCCCCCTGTATATATATATATATATATATATATTACACTACAGTCTGCTCCTCCTGTATATATATTACACTACAGTCTGCTCCTCCTGTATATATATATATTACACTACAGTCTGCTCCTCCTGTATATATATATATATATATATTACACTACAGTCTGCTCCTCCTGTATATATATATATATTACACTACAGTCTGCTCCTCCTGTATAATATATATTACACTACAGTCTGCTCCTCCTGTATATATATATATATTACACTACAGTCTGCTCCTCCTGTATATATATATATATTACACTACAGTCTGCTCCTCCTGTATATATATATATTACACTACAGTCTGCTCCTCCTGTATATATATATATATATATATATATATTACACTACAGTCTGCTCCCCCTGTATATATATATATATATTACACTACAGTCTGCTCCTCCTGTATATATATATATATATTACACTACAGTCTGCTCCTCCTGTATATATATATATTACACTACAGTCTGCTCCTCCTGTATATATATATATTACACTACAGTCTGCTCCTCCTGTATATATATATATTACACTACAGTCTGCTCCTCCTGTATATATATATATTACACTACAGTCTGCTCCTCCTGTATATATATATATTACACTACAGTCTGCTCCTCCTGTATATATATATATATTACACTACAGTCTGCTCCTCCTGTATATATATATATATATATATATATATATATATATATATATATATATATATATATTACACTACAGTCTGCTCCTCCTGTATATATATATATTACACTACAGTCTGCTCCTCCTGTATATATATATATTATACTACAGTCTGCTCCTCCTGTGTATATATATATATTACACTACAGTCTGCTCCTCCTGTATATATATATATTACACTACAGTCTGCTCCTCCTGTATATATATATATTACACTACAGTCTGCTCCTCCTGTATATATATATATTACACTACAGTCTGCTCCCCCTGTATATATATATATATATATATATATATTACACTGCAGTCTGCTCCTCCTGTATATATATATATATTACACTACAGTCTGCTCCCCTGTATATATATATATATATATATATTACACTACAGTCTGCTCCTCCTGTATATATATATTACACTACAGTCTGCTCCTCCTATATATATATATATATATTACACTACAGTCTGCTCCCCCTGTATATATATATATATTACACTACAGTCTGCTCCTCCTGTATATATATATATATATATATATATATATATATTACACTGCATTCTGCTCCTCCTGTATATATATATATATATTACACTACAGTCTGCTCCCCCTGTATATATATATTACACTGCAGTCTGCTCCTCCTGTATATATATATTACACTACAGTCTGCTCCTCCTGTATATATATATATATATATATATATATATATATATATATTACACTACAGTCTGCTCCTCCTGCATATATATATATTACACTACAGTCTGCTCCTCCTGTATATATATATTACACTGCAGTCTGCTCCTCCTGTATATATATATATATATTACACTACAGTCTGCTCCTCCTGTATATATATATATATTACACTACAGTCTGCTCCTCCTGCATATATATATATTACACTACAGTCTGCTCCTCCTGTATATATATATTACACTGCAGTCTGCTCCCCCTGTATATATATATTACACTGCAGTCTGCTCCTCCTGTATATATATATTACACTACAGTCTGCTCCTCTGTATATATATATATTACACTGCAGTCTGCTCCTCCTGTATATATATATTACACTACAGTCTGCTCCTCCTGCATATATATATATTACACTACAGTCTGCTCCTCCTGTATATATATATATTACACTACAGTCTGCTCCCCCTGTATATATATATATATTACACTACAGTCTGCTCCCCCTGTATATTATATATATATTACACTACAGTCTGCTCCTCCTGTATATATATATTACACTACAGTCTGCTCCTCCTGTATATATATATATATTACACTACAGTCTGCTCCCCCTGTATATATATATATATATATATATATATATTACACTACAGTCTGCTCCTCCTGTATATATATATATATATATTACACTACAGTCTGCTCCTCCTGTATATATATATATTACACTACAGTCTGCTCCTCCTGTATATATATATATTACACTACAGTCTGCTCCTCCTGTATATATATATATATTACACTACAGTCTGCTCCTCCTGTATATATATATATTACACTACAGTCTGCTCCTCCTGTATATATATATATATTACACTACAGTCTGCTCCTCCTGTGTATATATATATATAT
>NW_027440378.1:35000-118511 GCF_031893055.1 Leptodactylus fuscus
ATATATATATTACACTACAGTCTGCTCCTTCTGTATATATATATATATTACACTGCAGTCTGCTCCCCCTGTATATATATATATTACACTACAGTCTGCTCCTCCTGTACTTACGTTACCGTTGATACTCTGCAGTGCAGCCATTACCTGGACACTTCCTCACAGCGTAGCCTCTTCCTCTCTCACTCGGTGACGTTACTTCCCGTCATTGCTGAGCCCGGAGAATTCTGCCGCTAGAGCGCTGACGGCGGCCATTTTCTCGTAGTCTGCTGTCTTTACTCTCGTGGGCGATAACTTGCCTCCCAGCGCTGTGACCCGTTACGAGGCGGGTGTACACCCGAGGGCGGTGTTCTAGAGCAATGGAGCACCGTCACTGAGCGCTGTGGGCACAGGATAGGTCATCCATTGGGCAGTGATGTCACTACTCAGCCCGCAGGCTCCTCCATACACTTCCTGGTAGACTGATGTGGATCTAGTGAGAGGGTGTGTCCAGCAGAAGGGGCGTGGACTCTGACTGTAACCCCGCCTCCTAAGTAACGTGTCTGTGTCTGTTGCTATGTCTCCATGGTAAATAGTGGTGTCCAGTCATGGCCAGTCCCTCAGGCTGAGATGACATGAGGTGTCCGCCATGTTGTCATATAGTGACACAGGGTATATACAGTATAAGTATCGCCCCCTGCAGTCCTGTCAGATAATCCTCGGTGTCCCCCAGATAATGATTACACAGCACAGACTCTTATATAGTATATAAGTGACACAGGGTATATACAGTATAAGTATCGCCCCCTGCAGTCCTGTCAGATAATCCTCGCTGTCCCCAGATAATGATTACACAGCACAGACTCTTATATAGTATATAAGTGACACAGGGTATATACAGTATAAGTATCGCCCCCTGCAGTCCTGTCAGATAATCCTCGGTGTCCCCCAGATAATGATTACACAGCACAGACTCTTATATAGTATATAAGTGACACAGGGTATATACAGTATAAGTATCGCCCCCTACAGTCCTGTCAGATAATCCTCGCTGTCCCCCAGATAATGATTACAAGCACAGACTGTTATATAGTATATAAGTGACACAGGGTATATACAGTATAAGTATCGCCCCCTGCAGTCCTGTCAGATAATCCTCGGTGTCCCCCAGATAATGATTACACAGCACAGACTCTTATATAGTATATAAGTGACACAGGGTATATACAGTATAAGTATCGCCCCCTACAGTCCTGTCAGATAATCCTCGCTGTCCCCCAGATAATGATTACAAGCACAGACTGTTATATAGTATATAAGTGACACAGGGTATATACAGTATAAGTATCGCCCCCTGCAGTCCTGTCAGATAATCCTCGGTGTCCCCCAGATAATGATTACACAGCACAGACTCTGTATATAGTATATAAGTGACACAGGGTATATACAGTATAAGTATCGCCCCCTGCAGTCCTGTCAGATAATCCTCGGTGTCCCCCAGATAATGATTACACAGCACAGACTGTTATATAGTATATAAGTGACACAGGGTATATACAGTATAAGTATCGCCCCCTACAGTCCTGTCAGATAATCCTCGGTGTCCCCCAGATAATGATTACACAGCACAGACTGTTATATAGTATATAAGTGACACAGGGTATATACAGTATAAGTATCGCCCCCTGCAGTCCTGTCAGATAATCCTCGGTGTCCCCCAGATAATGATTACACAGCACAGACTCTGTATATAGTATATAAGTGACACAGGGTATATACAGTATAAGTATCGCCCCCTGCAGTCCTGTCAGATAATCCTCGGTGTCCCCCAGATAATGATTACACAGCACAGACTGTTATATAGTATATAAGTGACACAGGGTATATACAGTATAAGTATCGCCCCCTACAGTCCTGTCAGATAATCCTCGGTGTCCCCCAGATAATGATTACACAGCACAGACTCTTATATAGTATATAAGTGACACTGGGTATATACAGTATAAGTATCGCCCCCTACAGTCCTGTCAGATAATCCTCGCTGTCCCCCAGATAATGATTACACAGCACAGACTCTTATATAGTATATAAGTGACACAGGGTATATACAGTATAAGTATCGCCCCCTACAGTCCTGTCAGATAATCCTCGCTGTCCCCCAGATAATGATTACACAGCACAGACTCTTATATAGTATATAAGTGACACAGAGTATATACAGTATAAGTATCGCCCCCTACAGTCCTGTCAGATAATCCTCGGTGTCCCCCAGATAATGATTACACAGCACAGACTCTTATATAGTATATAAGTGACACAGGATATATACAGTATAAGTATCGCCCCCCGCAGTCCTGTCAGATAATCCTCGCTGTCCCCCAGATAATGATTACACAGCACAAACTCTTATATAGTATATAAGTGACACAGGGTATATACAGTATAAGTATCGCCCCCTACAGTCCTGTCAGATAATCCTCGGTGTCCCCCAGATAATGATTACACAGCACAAACTCTTATATAGTATATAAGTGACACAGGGTATATACAGTATAAGTATCGCCCCCTACAGTCCTGTCAGATAATCTTCGCTGTCCCCCAGATAATGATTACACAGCACAGACTCTTATATAGTATATAAGTGACACTGGGTATATACAGTATAAGTATCGCCCCCTACAGTCCTGTCAGATAATCCTCGCTGTCCCCCAGATAAAGATTACACAGCACAGACTCTTATATAGTATATAAGTGACACAGGGTATATACAGTATAAGTATCGCCCCCTGCAGTCCTGTCAGATAATCCTCGCTGTCCCCCAGATAATGATTACACAGCACAGACTCTTATATAGTATATAAGTGACACAGGATATATACAGTATAAGTATCGCCCCCTACAGTCCTGTCAGATAATCCTCGGTGTCCCCCAGATAATGATTACACAGCACAGACTCTTATATAGTATATAAGTGACACAGGGTATATACAGTATAAGTATCGCCCCCTGCAGTCCTGTCAGATAATCCTCGGTGTCCCCCAGATAATGATTACACAGCACAGACTCTGTATATAGTATATAAGTGACACAGGATATATACAGTATAAGTATCGCCCCCTGCAGTCCTGTCAGATAATCCCCGGTGACCCCAGATAATGATTACACAGCACAGACTCTGTATATAGTATATAAGTGACACAGGGTATATACAGTATAAGTATCGCCCCCTGCAGTCCTGTCAGATAATCCTCGCTGTCCCCCAGATAATGATTACACAGCACAAACTCTGTATATAGTATATAAGTGACACAGGGTATATACAGTATAAGTATCGCCCCCTGCAGTCCTGTCAGATAATCCTCGCTGTCCCCCAGATAATGATTACAAAGCACAAACTCTGTATATAGTATATAAGTGACACAGGGTATATACAGTATAAGTATCGCCCCCTGCAGTCCTGTCAGATAATCCTCGCTGTCCCCAGATAATGATTACACAGCACAGACTCTTATATAGTATATAAGTGACACAGGGTATATACAGTATAAGTATCGCCCCCCGCAGTCCTGTCAGATAATCCTCGCTGTCCCCCAGATAATGATTACACAGCACAAACTCTTATATAGTATATAAGTGACACAGGGTATATACAGTATAAGTATCGCCCTCTGCAGTCCTGTCAGATAATCCTCGCTTTCCCCAGATAATGATTACACAGCACAAACTCTTATATAGTATATAAGTGACACAGGGTATATACAGTATAAGTATCGCCCCCTGCAGTCCTGTCAGATAATCCTCGCTGTCCCCCAGATAATGATTACACAGCACAGACTCTTATATAGTATATAAGTGACACAGAGTATATACAGTATAAGTATCGCCCCCTGCAGTCCTGTCAGATAATCCTCGCTGTCCCCCAGATAATGATTACACAGCACAGACTGTTATATAGTATATAAGTGACACAGGGTATATACAGTATAAGTATCGCCCCCTGCAGTCCTGTCAGATAATCCTCGGTGTCCCCCAGATAATGATTACACAGCACAGACTCTAATATAGTATATAAGTGACACAGGGTATATACAGTATAAGTATCGCCCCCTGCAGTCCTGTCAGATAATCTTCGCTGTCCCCCAGATAATGATTACACAGCACAGACTCTTATATAGTATATAAGTGACACAGGATATATACAGTATAAGTATCGCCCCCTGCAGTCCTGTCAGATAATCCTCGCTGTCCCCCAGATAATGATTACACAGCACAGACTCTTATATAGTATATAAGTGACACAGGATATATACAGTATAAGTATCGCCCCCTGCAGTCCTGTCAGATAATCCTCGCTGTCCCCCAGATAATGATTACACAGCACAGACTCTTATATAGTATATAAGTGACACAGGATATATACAGTATAAGTATCGCCCCCTACAGTCCTGTCAGATAATCCTCGGTGTCCCCCAGATAATGATTACACAGCACAGACTCTTATATAGTATATAAGTGACACAGGGTATATACAGTATAAGTATCGCCCCCTGCAGTCCTGTCAGATAATCCTCGGTGTCCCCCAGATAATGATTACACAGCACAGACTCTGTATATAGTATATAAGTGACACAGGATATATACAGTATAAGTATCGCCCCCTGCAGTCCTGTCAGATAATCCCCGGTGTCCCCCAGATAATGATTACACAGCACAGACTCTGTATATAGTATATAAGTGACACAGGGTATATACAGTATAAGTATCGCCCCCTGCAGTCCTGTCAGATAATCCTCGCTGTCCCCCAGATAATGATTACACAGCACAAACTCTGTATATAGTATATAAGTGACACAGGGTATATACAGTATAAGTATCGCCCCCTGCAGTCCTGTCAGATAATCCTCGCTGTCCCCCAGATAATGATTACACAGCACAAACTCTGTATATAGTATATAAGTGACACAGGGTATATACAGTATAAGTATCGCCCCCTGCAGTCCTGTCAGATAATCCTCGCTGTCCCCAGATAATGATTACACAGCACAGACTCTTATATAGTATATAAGTGACACAGGGTATATACAGTATAAGTATCGCCCCCCGCAGTCCTGTCAGATAATCCTCGCTGTCCCCCAGATAATGATTACACAGCACAAACTCTTATATAGTATATAAGTGACACAGGGTATATACAGTATAAGTATCGCCCTCTGCAGTCCTGTCAGATAATCCTCGCTTTCCCCAGATAATGATTACACAGCACAAACTCTTATATAGTATATAAGTGACACAGGGTATATACAGTATAAGTATCGCCCCCTGCAGTCCTGTCAGATAATCCTCGCTGTCCCCCAGATAATGATTACACAGCACAGACTCTTATATAGTATATAAGTGACACAGAGTATATACAGTATAAGTATCGCCCCCTGCAGTCCTGTCAGATAATCCTCGCTGTCCCCCAGATAATGATTACACAGCACAGACTGTTATATAGTATATAAGTGACACAGGGTATATACAGTATAAGTATCGCCCCCTGCAGTCCTGTCAGATAATCCTCGGTGTCCCCCAGATAATGATTACACAGCACAGACTCTAATATAGTATATAAGTGACACAGGGTATATACAGTATAAGTATCGCCCCCTGCAGTCCTGTCAGATAATCTTCGCTGTCCCCCAGATAATGATTACACAGCACAGACTCTTATATAGTATATAAGTGACACAGGATATATACAGTATAAGTATCGCCCCCTGCAGTCCTGTCAGATAATCCTCGCTGTCCCCCAGATAATGATTACACAGCACAGACTCTTATACAGTATATAAGTGACACAGGGTATATACAGTATAAGTATCGCCCCCTGCAGTCCTGTCAGATAATCCTCGCTGTCCCCCAGATAATGATTACACAGCACAGACTGTTATATAGTATATAAGTGACACAGGGTATATACAGTATAAGTATCGCCCCCTGCAGTCCTGTCAGATAATCCTCGGTGTCCCCCAGATAATGATTACACAGCACAGACTCTAATATAGTATATAAGTGACACAGGGTATATACAGTATAAGTATCGCCCCCTGCAGTCCTGTCAGATAATCCTCGCTGTCCCCCAGATAATGATTACACAGCACAGACTCTTATATAGTATATAAGTGACACAGGATATATACAGTATAAGTATCGCCCCCTGCAGTCCTGTCAGATAATCCTCGCTGTCCCCCAGATAATGATTACACAGCACAGACTCTTATATAGTATATAAGTGACACAGGGTATATACAGTATAAGTATCGCCCCCTGCAGTCCTGTCAGATAATCCTCGCTGTCCCCAGATAATGATTACACAGCACAGACTCTTATATAGTATATAAGTGACACAGGGTATATACAGTATAAGTATCGCCCCCTGCAGTCCTGTCAGATAATCCTCGCTGTCCCCCAGATAATGATTACACAGCACAGACTCTTATATAGTATATAAGTGACACAGGGTATATACAGTATAAGTATCGCCCCCTGCAGTCCTGTCAGATAATCCTCGCTGTCCCCCAGATAATGATTACACAGCACAGACTCTTATATAGTATATAAGTGACACAGGGTATATACAGTATAAGTATCGCCCCCTGCAGTCCTGTCAGATAATCCTCGCTGTCCCCCAGATAATGATTACACAGCACAAACTCTTATATAGTATATAAGTGACACAGGGTATATACAGTATAAGTATCGCCCCCTGCAGTCCTGTCAGATAATCCTCGCTGTCCCCCAGATAATGATTACACAGCACAGACTCTGATATAGTATATAAGTGACACAGGGTATATACAGTATAAGTATCGCCCCCTGCAGTCCTGTCAGATAATCCTCGCTGTCCCCCAGATAATGATTACACAGCACAGACTCTTATATAGTATATAAGTGACACAGGGTATATACAGTATAAGTATCGCCCCCTGCAGTCCTGTCAGATAATCCTCGCTGTCCCCCAGATAATGATTACACAGCACAGACTGTTATATAGTATATAAGTGACACAGGGTATATACAGTATAAGTATCGCCCCCTGCAGTCCTGTCAGATAATCCTCGCTGTCCCCCAGATAATGATTACACAGCACAGACTCTTATATAGTATATAAGTGACACAGGGTATATACAGTATAAGTATCGCCCCCTGCAGTCCTGTCAGATAATCCTCGCTGTCCCCCAGATAATGATTACACAGCACAGACTCTTATATAGTATATAAGTGACACAGGATATATACAGTATAAGTATCGCCCCCTGCAGTCCTGTCAGATAATCCTCGCTGTCCCCCAGATAATGATTACACAGCACAGACTCTTATATAGTATATAAGTGACACAGGGTATATACAGTATAAGTATCGCCCCCTGCAGTCCTGTCAGATAATCCTCGCTGTCCCCCAGATAATGATTACACAGCACAGACTCTTATATAGTATATAAGTGACACAGGGTATATACAGTATAAGTATCGCCCCCTGCAGTCCTGTCAGATAATCCTCGGTGTCCCCCAGATAATGATTACACAGCACAGACTCTAATATAGTATATAAGTGACACAGGGTATATACAGTATAAGTATCGCCCCCTGCAGTCCTGTCAGATAATCCTCGCTGTCCCCCAGATAATGATTACACAGCACAGACTCTTATATAGTATATAAGTGACACAGGATATATACAGTATAAGTATCGCCCCCTGCAGTCCTGTCAGATAATCCTCGCTGTCCCCCAGATAATGATTACACAGCACAGACTCTTATATAGTATATAAGTGACACAGGGTATATACAGTATAAGTATCGCCCCCTGCAGTCCTGTCAGATAATCCTCGCTGTCCCCCAGATAATGATTACACAGCACAGACTCTTATATAGTATATAAGTGACACAGGGTATATACAGTATAAGTATCGCCCCCTGCAGTCCTGTCAGATAATCCTCGCTGTCCCCCAGATAATGATTACACAGCACAGACTCTTATATAGTATATAAGTGACACAGGGTATATACAGTATAAGTATCGCCCCCTGCAGTCCTGTCAGATAATCCTCGCTGTCCCCCAGATAATGATTACACAGCACAGACTGTTATATAGTATATAAGTGACACAGGGTATATACAGTATAAGTATCGCCCCCTGCAGTTCTGTCAGATAATCCTCGCTGTCCCCAGATAATGATTACACAGCACAGACTCTTATATAGTATATAAGTGACACAGGGTATATACAGTATAAGTATCGCCCCCTGCAGTCCTGTCAGATAATCCTCGCTGTCCCCCAGATAATGATTACACAGCACAGACTCTTATATAGTATATAAGTGACACAGGGTATATACAGTATAAGTATCGCCCCCTGCAGTCCTGTCAGATAATCCTCGCTGTCCCCCAGATAATGATTACACAGCACAGACTCTTATATAGTATATAAGTGACACAGGGTATATACAGTATAAGTATCGCCCCCTGCAGTCCTGTCAGATAATCCTCGCTGTCCCCCAGATAATGATTGCACAGCACAGACTCTTATATAGTATATAAGTGACACAGGGTATATACAGTATAAGTATCGCCCCCTGCAGTCCTGTCAGATAATCCTCGCTGTCCCCCAGATAATGATTACACAGCACAAACTCTAATATAGTATATAAGTGACACAGGGTATATACAGTATAAGTATCGCCCCCTGCAGTCCTGTCAGATAATCCTCGCTGTCCCCCAGATAATGATTACACAGCACAGACTCTTATATAGTATATAAGTGACACAGGGTATATACAGTATAAGTATCGCCCCCTGCAGTCCTGTCAGATAATCCTCGCTGTCCCCCAGATAATGATTACACAGCACAGACTCTTATATAGTATATAAGTGACACAGGGTATATACAGTATAAGTATCGCCCCCTGCAGTCCTGTCAGATAATCCTCGGTGTCCCCCAGATAATGATTACACAGCACAGACTCTAATATAGTATATAAGTGACACAGGGTATATACAGTATAAGTATCACCCCCTGCAGTCCTGTCAGATAATCCTCGCTGTCCCCAGATAATGATTACACAGCACAGACTCTTATATAGTATATAAGTGACACAGGGTATATACAGTATAAGTATCGCCCCCTGCAGTCCTGTCAGATAATCCTCGCTGTCCCCCAGATAATGATTACACAGCACAGACTCTTATATAGTATATAAGTGACACAGGGTATATACAGTATAAGTATCGCCCCCTGCAGTCCTGTCAGATAATCCTCGCTGTCCCCCAGATAATGATTACACAGCACAAACTCTTATATAGTATATAAGTGACACAGGGTATATACAGTATAAGTATCGCCCCCTGCAGTCCTGTCAGATAATCCTCGCTGTCCCCCAGATAATGATTACACAGCACAAACTCTAATATAGTATATAAGTGACACAGGGTATATACAGTATAAGTATCGCCCCCTGCAGTCCTGTCAGATACTCCTCGCTGTCCCCCAGATAATGATTACACAGCACAAACTCTTATATAGTATATAAGTGACACAGGGTATATACAGTCTAAGTATCGCCCCCTTCAGTCCTGTCAGATAATCTTCGGTGTCCCCCAGATAATGATTACACAGCACAAACTCTTATATAGTATATAAGTGACACAGGGAATATACAGTATAAGTATCGCCCCCTGCAGTCCTGTCAGATAATCCTCGCTGTCCCCAGATAATGATTACACAGCACAGACTCTTATATAGTATATAAGTGACACAGGGTATATACAGTATAAGTATTGCCCCCTGCAGTCCTGTCAGATAATCCTCGCTGTCCCCAGATAATGATTACACAGCACAGACTCTTATATAGTATATAAGTGACACAGGGTATATACAGTATAAGTATCGCCCCCTGCAGTCCTGTCAGATAATCCTCGGTGTCCCCAGATAATGATTACACAGCACAGACTCTTATATAGTATATAAGTGACACAGGGTATATACAGTATAAGTATCGCCCCCTGCAGTCCTGTCAGATAATCCTCGCTGTCCCCCAGATAATGATTACACAGCACAGACTCTTATATAGTATATAAGTGACACAGGGTATATACAGTATAAGTATCGCCCCCTGCAGTCCTGTCAGATAATCCTCGCTGTCCCCCCAGATAATGATTACACAGCACAGACTCTTATATAGTATATAAGTGACACAGGGTATATACAGTATAAGTATCGCCCCCTGCAGTCCTGTCAGATAATCCTCGCTGTCCCCAGATAATGATTACACAGCACAGACTCTTATATAGTATATAAGTGACACAGGGTATATACAATATAAGCATCGCCCCCTGCAGTCCTGTCAGATAATCCTCGCTGTCCCCCAGATAATGATTACACAGCACAGACTCTTATATAGTATATAAGTGACACAGGGTATATACAGTATAAGTATCGCCCCCTGCAGTCCTGTCAGATAATCCTCGCTGTCCCCCAGATAATGATTACACAGCACAGACTCTTATATAGTATATAAGTGACACAGAGTATATACAGTATAAGTGTCGCCCCCTGCAGTCCTGTCAGATAATCCTCGCTGTCCCCCATATAATGATTACACAGCACAAACTCTTATATAGTATATGACTGACACAGGGTTTATACAGTATAAGTATCGCCCCCTGCAGTCCTGTCAGATAATCCTCGCTGTCCCCCAGATAATGATTACACAGCACAGACTCTTATATAGTATATAAGTGACACAGGGTATATACAGTATAAGTATCGCCCCCTGCAGTCCTGTCAGATAATCCTCGCTGTCCCCAGATAATGATTACACAGCACAGACTCTTATATAGTATATAAGTGACACAGGGTATATACAGTATAAGTATCACCCCCTGCAGTCCTGTCAGATAATCCTCGGTGTCCCCAGATAATGATTACACAGCACAGACTCTTATATAGTATATAAGCGACACAGGGTATATACAGTATAAGTATCGACCCCTGCAGTCCTGTCAGATAATCCTCGGTGTCCCCCAGATAATGATTACACAGCACAGACTCTTATATAGTATATAAGTGACACAGGGTATATACAGTATAAGTATTGCCCCCAGCAGTCCTGTCAGATAATCCTCGCTGTCCCCCAGATAATGATTACACAGCACAGACTCTTATATAGTATATAAGTGACACAGGATATATACAGTATAAGTATCGCCCCCTGCAGTCCTGTCAGATAATCCTCGCTGTCCCCCAGATAATGATTACACAGCACAAACTCTCATATAGTATATAAGTGACACAGGGTTTATACAGTATAAGTATCGCCCCCTGCAGTCCTGTCAGATAATCCTCGGTGTCCCCCAGATAATGATTACACAGCACAGACTCTTATATAGTATATAAGTGACACAGGGTATATACAGTATAAGTATCGCCCCCTGCAGTCCTGTCAGATAATACTCGCTGTCCCCCAGATAATGATTACACAGCACAAACTCTCATATAGTATATAAGTGACACAGGGTATATACAGTATAAGTATCGCCCCCTGCAGTCCTGTCAGATAATCCTCGCTGTCCCCCAGATAATGATTACACAGCACAGACTCTTATATAGTATATAAGTGACACAGGGTTTATACAGTATAAGTATCGCCCCCTGCAGTCCTGTCAGATAATCCTCGGTGTCCCCCAGATAATGATTACACAGCACAGACTCTTATATAGTATATAAGTGACACAGGGTATATACAGTATAAGTATCGCCCCCTGCAGTCCTGTCAGATAATACTCGCTGTCCCCCAGATAATGATTACACAGCACAAACTCTCATATAGTATATAAGTGACACAGGGTTTATACAGTATAAGTATCGCCCCCTGCAGTCCTGTCAGATAATCCTCGGTGTCCCCCAGATAATGATTACACAGCACAGACTCTTATATAGTATATAAGTGACACAGGGTATATACAGTGTAAGTATCGCCCCCTGCAGTCCTGTCAGATAATCCTCGCTGTCCCCCAGATAATGATTACACAGCACAGACTCTTATATAGTATATAAGTAACACAGGGTATATACAGTATAAGTATCGCCCCCTGCAGTCCTGTCAGATAATCCTCGGTGTCCCCCAGATAATGATTACACAGCACAGACTCTTATATAGTATATAAGTGACACAGGGTATATACAGTATAAGTATCGCCCCCTGCAGTCCTGTCAGATAATCCTCGCTGTCCCCCAGATAATGATTACACAGCACAGACTCTTATATATAGTATATAAGTGACACAGGGTATATACGTATAAGTATCGCCCCCTGCAGTCCTATCAGATAATCCTCGCTGTCTCCAGATAATGATTACACAGCACAGACTCTTATATAGTATAAGTGACACAGGGTATATACAGTATAAGTATCGCCCCCTGCAGTCCTGTCAGATAATCCTCGCTGTCCCCCAGATAATGATTAGACAGCACAAACTCTTATATAGTGTATAAGTGACACAGGGTATATACAGTATAAGTATCGCATCCTGCAGTCCTGTCAGATAATTCTCGCTGTCCCCCAGATAATGATTACACAGCACAGACTCTTATATAGTATATAAGTGACACAGGGTATATACAGTATAAGTATCGCCCCCTGCAGTCCTGTCAGATAATCCTCGCTGTCCCCAGATAATGATTACACAGCACAGACTCTTATATAGTATATAAGTGACACAGGATATATACAGTATAAGTATCGCCCCCTGCAGTCCTGTCAGATAATCCTCGCTGTCCCCCAGATAATGATTACACAGCACAGACTCTTATATAGTATATAAGTGACACAGGGTATATACAGTATAAGTATCGCCCCCTGCAGTCCTGTCAGATAATCCTCGCTGTCCCCCAGATAATGATTACACAGCACAGACTGTTATATAGTATATAAGTGACACAGGGTATATACAGTATAAGTATCGCCCCCTGCAGTCCTGTTAGATAATCCTCGCTGTCCCCAGATAATGATTACACAGCACAGACTGTTATATAGTATATAAGTGACACAGGGTATATACAGTATAAGTATCGCCCCCTGCAGTCCTGTCAGATAATCCTCGCTGTCCCCCAGATAATGATTACACAGCACAGACTCTTATATAGTATATAAGTGACACAGGGTATATACAGTATAAGTATCGCCCCCTGCAGTCCTGTCAGATAATCCTCGCTGTCCCCAGATAATGATTACACAGCACAGACTCTTATATAGTATATAAGTGACACAGGGTATATACAGTATAAGTATTGCCCCCTGCAGTCCTGTCAGATAATCCTCGCTGTCCCCAGATAATGATTACACAGCACAGACTCTAATATAGTATATAAGTGACACAGGGTATATACAGTATAAGTATCGCCCCCTGCAGTCCTGTCAGATAATCCTCGCTGTCCCCCAGATAATGATTACACAGCACAGACTCTTATATAGTATATAAGTGACACAGGGTATATACAGTATAAGTATCGCCCCCTGCAGTCCTGTCAGATAATCCTCGCTGTCTCCCAGATAATGATTACACAACACAGACTCTTATATAGTATATAAGTGACACAGGGTATATACAGTATAAGTATCGCCCCCTGCAGTCCTGTCAGATAATCCTCGCTGTCCCCCAGATAATGATTACAAGCACAGACTCTTATGTAGTATATAAGTGACACAGGGTATATACAGTATAAGTATCGCCCCCTGCAGTCCTGTCAGATAATCCTCGCTGTCCCCAGATAATGATTACACAGCACAGACTCTTATATAGTATATAAGTGACACAGGGTATATACAATATAAGTATCGCCCCCTGCAGTCCTGTCAGATAATCCCCGGTGTCCCCAGATAATGATTACACAGCACAGACTCTTATATAGTATATAAGTGACACAGGGTATATACAGTATAAGTATCGCCCCCTGCAGTCCTGCCAGATAATCCTCGCTGTCTCCAGATAATGATTACACAGCACAGACTCTTATATAGTATATAAGCGACACAGGGTATATACAGTATAAGTATCGCCCCCTGCAGTCCTGTCAGATAATCCTCCGTGTCCCCCAGATAATGATTACACAGCACAGACTCTTATATAGTATATAAGTGACACAGGGTATATACAGTATAAGTATCGCCCCCTGCAGTCCTGTCAGATAATCCTCGCTGTCCCCAGATAATGATTACACAGCACAGACTCTTATATAGTATATAAGTGACACAGGGTATATACAATATAAGTATCGCCCCCTGCAGTCCTGTCAGATAATCCCCGGTGTCCCCAGATAATGATTACACAGCACAGACTCTTATATAGTATATAAGTGACACAGGGTATATACAGTATAAGTATCGCCCCCTGCGGTCCTGTCAGATAATCCTCGGTGTCTCCAGATAATGATTACACAGCACAGACTCTTATATAGTATATAAGTGACACAGGGTATATACAGTATAAGTATCGCCCCCTGCAGTCCTGTCAGATAATCCTCGCTGTCCCCCAGATAATGATTACACAGCACAGACTCTTATATAGTATATAAGTGACACAGGGTATATACAGTATAAGTATCGCCCCCTGCAGTCCTGTCAGATAACCCTCACTGTCCCCAGATAATGATTACACAGCACAGACTTTTATATAGTATATAAGTGACACAGGGTATATACAGTGTAAGTATCGCCCCCTGCAGTCCTGTCAGATAATCCTCGCTGTCCCCCAGATAATGATTACACAGCACAGACTCTTATATAGTATATAAGTAACACAGGGTATATACAGTATAAGTATCGCCCCTTGCAGTCCTGTCAGATAATCCTCGCTGTCCCCCAGATAATGATTACACAGCACAGACTCTTATATAGTATATAAGTGACACAGGGTATATACAGTATAAGTATCGCCCCCTGCAGTCCTGTCAGATAATCCTCGCTGTCCCCCAGATAATGATTACACAGCACAGACTCTTATATAGTATATAAGTGACACAGAGTATATACAGTATAAGTATTGCCCCCTGCAGTCCTGTCAGATAATCCTCGCTGTCCCCCAGATAATGATTACACAGCACAGACTCTTATATAGTATATAAGTGACACAGGGTATATACAGTATAAGTATCGTCCCCTGTAGTCCTGTCAGATAATCCTCGCTGTCCCCCAGATAATGATTACACAGCACAGACTCTTATATATAGTATATAAGTGACACAGGGTATATACGTATAAGTATCGCCCCCTGCAGTCCTATCAGATAATCCTCGCTGTCTCCAGATAATGATTACACAGCACAGACTCTTATATAGTATAAGTGGCACAGGGTATACACAGTATAAGTATCGCCCCCTGCAGTCCTGTCAGATAATCCTCGGTGTCCCCCAGATAATGATTACACAGCACAGACTCTTATATAGTATATAAGTGACACAGGGTATATACAGTATAAGTATCGCCCCCTACAGTCCTGTCAGATAATCCTCGCTGTCCCCCAGATAATGATTACAAGCACAGACTGTTATATAGTATATAAGTGACACAGGGTATATACAGTATAAGTATCGCCCCCTGCAGTCCTGTCAGATAATCCTCGGTGTCCCCCAGATAATGATTACACAGCACAGACTCTGTATATAGTATATAAGTGACACAGGGTATATACAGTATAAGTATCGCCCCCTGCAGTCCTGTCAGATAATCCTCGGTGTCCCCCAGATAATGATTACACAGCACAGACTGTTATATAGTATATAAGTGACACAGGGTATATACAGTATAAGTATCGCCCCCTACAGTCCTGTCAGATAATCCTCGGTGTCCCCCAGATAATGATTACACAGCACAGACTGTTATATAGTATATAAGTGACACAGGGTATATACAGTATAAGTATCGCCCCCTGCAGTCCTGTCAGATAATCCTCGGTGTCCCCCAGATAATGATTACACAGCACAGACTCTGTATATAGTATATAAGTGACACAGGGTATATACAGTATAAGTATCGACCCCTGCAGTCCTGTCAGATAATCCTCGGTGTCCCCCAGATAATGATTACACAGCACAGACTGTTATATAGTATATAAGTGACACAGGGTATATACAGTATAAGTATCGCCCCCTACAGTCCTGTCAGATAATCCTCGGTGTCCCCCAGATAATGATTACACAGCACAGACTCTTATATAGTATATAAGTGACACTGGGTATATACAGTATAAGTATCGCCCCCTACAGTCCTGTCAGATAATCCTCGCTGTCCCCCAGATAATGATTACACAGCACAGACTCTTATATAGTATATAAGTGACACAGGGTATATACAGTATAAGTATCGCCCCCTACAGTCCTGTCAGATAATCCTCGCTGTCCCCCAGATAATGATTACACAGCACAGACTCTTATATAGTATATAAGTGACACAGAGTATATACAGTATAAGTATCGCCCCCTACAGTCCTGTCAGATAATCCTCGGTGTCCCCCAGATAATGATTACACAGCACAGACTCTTATATAGTATATAAGTGACACAGGATATATACAGTATAAGTATCGCCCCCCGCAGTCCTGTCAGATAATCCTCGCTGTCCCCCAGATAATGATTACACAGCACAAACTCTTATATAGTATATAAGTGACACAGGGTATATACAGTATAAGTATCGCCCCCTACAGTCCTGTCAGATAATCCTCGGTGTCCCCCAGATAATGATTACACAGCACAAACTCTTATATAGTATATAAGTGACACAGGGTATATACAGTATAAGTATCGCCCCCTACAGTCCTGTCAGATAATCCTCGCTGTCCCCCAGATAATGATTACACAGCACAGACTCTTATATAGTATATAAGTGACACAGGGTATATACAGTATAAGTATCGCCCCCTGCAGTCCTGTCAGATAATCCTCGCTGTCCCCCAGATAATGATTACACAGCACAGACTCTTATATAGTATATAAGTGACACTGGGTATATACAGTATAAGTATCGCCCCCTACAGTCCTGTCAGATAATCCTCGCTGTCCCCCAGATAATGATTACACAGCACAGACTCTTATATAGTATATAAGTGACACAGGATATATACAGTATAAGTATCGCCCCCTACAGTCCTGTCAGATAATCCTCGGTGTCCCCCAGATAATGATTACACAGCACAGACTCTTATATAGTATATAAGTGACACAGGGTATATACAGTATAAGTATCGCCCCCTGCAGTCCTGTCAGATAATCCTCGCTGTCCCCAGATAATGATTACACAGCACAGACTCTTATATAGTATATAAGTGACACAGGGTATATACAGTATAAGTATCGCCCCCTGCAGTCCTGTCAGATAATCCTCACTGTCCCCAGATAATGATTACACAGCACAGACTCTTATATAGTATATAAGTGACACAGGGTATATACAATATAAGCATCGCCCCCTGCAGTCCTGTCAGATAATCCTCGCTGTCCCCCAGATAATGATTACACAGCACAGACTCTTATATAGTATATAAGTGACACAGGGTATATACAGTATAAGTATCGCCCCCTGCAGTCCTGTCAGATAATCCTCGCTGTCCCCCAGATAATGATTACACAGCACAGACTCTTATATAGTATATAAGTGACACAGAGTATATACAGTATAAGTGTCGCCCCCTGCAGTCCTGTCAGATAATCCTCGCTGTCCCCCATATAATGATTACACAGCACAAACTCTTATATAGTATATGACTGACACAGGGTATATACAGTATAAGTATCGCCCCCTGCAGTCCTGTCAGATAATCCTCGCTGTCCCCCAGATAATGATTACACAGCACAGACTCTTATATAGTATATAAGTGACACAGGGTATATACAGTATAAGTATCGCCCCCTGCAGTCCTGTCAGATAATCCTCGCTGTCCCCAGATAATGATTACACAGCACAGACTCTTATATAGTATATAAGTGACACAGGGTATATACAGTATAAGTATCACCCCCTGCAGTCCTGTCAGATAATCCTCGGTGTCCCCAGATAATGATTACACAGCACAGACTCTTATATAGTATATAAGCGACACAGGGTATATACAGTATAAGTATCGACCCCTGCAGTCCTGTCAGATAATCCTCGGTGTCCCCCAGATAATGATTACACAGCACAGACTCTTATATAGTATATAAGTGACACAGGGTATATACAGTATAAGTATTGCCCCCAGCAGTCCTGTCAGATAATCCTCGCTGTCCCCCAGATAATGATTACACAGCACAGACTCTTATATAGTATATAAGTGACACAGGATATATACAGTATAAGTATCGCCCCCTGCAGTCCTGTCAGATAATCCTCGCTGTCCCCCAGATAATGATTACACAGCACAAACTCTCATATAGTATATAAGTGACACAGGGTTTATACAGTATAAGTATCGCCCCCTGCAGTCCTGTCAGATAATCCTCGGTGTCCCCCAGATAATGATTACACAGCACAGACTCTTATATAGTATATAAGTGACACAGGGTATATACAGTATAAGTATCGCCCCCTGCAGTCCTGTCAGATAATACTCGCTGTCCCCCAGATAATGATTACACAGCACAAACTCTCATATAGTATATAAGTGACACAGGGTATATACAGTATAAGTATCGCCCCCTGCAGTCCTGTCAGATAATCCTCGCTGTCCCCCAGATAATGATTACACAGCACAGACTCTTATATAGTATATAAGTGACACAGGGTTTATACAGTATAAGTATCGCCCCCTGCAGTCCTGTCAGATAATCCTCGGTGTCCCCCAGATAATGATTACACAGCACAGACTCTTATATAGTATATAAGTGACACAGGGTATATACAGTATAAGTATCGCCCCCTGCAGTCCTGTCAGATAATACTCGCTGTCCCCCAGATAATGATTACACAGCACAAACTCTCATATAGTATATAAGTGACACAGGGTTTATACAGTATAAGTATCGCCCCCTGCAGTCCTGTCAGATAATCCTCGGTGTCCCCCAGATAATGATTACACAGCACAGACTCTTATATAGTATATAAGTGACACAGGGTATATACAGTGTAAGTATCGCCCCCTGCAGTCCTGTCAGATAATCCTCGCTGTCCCCCAGATAATGATTACACAGCACAGACTCTTATATAGTATATAAGTAACACAGGGTATATACAGTATAAGTATTGCCCCCTGCAGTCCTGTCAAATAATCCTCGGTGTCCCCCAGATAATGATTACACAGCACAGACTCTTATATAGTATATAAGTGACACAGGGTATATACAGTATAAGTATCGCCCCCTGCAGTCCTGTCAGATAATCCTCGCTGTCCCCCAGATAATGATTACACAGCACAGACTCTTATATATAGTATATAAGTGACACAGGGTATATACGTATAAGTATCGCCCCCTGCAGTCCTATCAGATAATCCTCGCTGTCTCCAGATAATGATTACACAGCACAGACTCTTATATAGTATAAGTGACACAGGGTATATACAGTATAAGTATCGCCCCCTGCAGTCCTGTCAGATAATCCTCGCTGTCCCCCAGATAATGATTAGACAGCACAAACTCTTATATAGTGTATAAGTGACACAGGGTATATACAGTATAAGTATCGCATCCTGCAGTCCTGTCAGATAATTCTCGCTGTCCCCCAGATAATGATTACACAGCACAGACTCTTATATAGTATATAAGTGACACAGGGTATATACAGTATAAGTATCGCCCCCTGCAGTCCTGTCAGATAATCCTCGCTGTCCCCAGATAATGATTACACAGCACAGACTCTTATATAGTATATAAGTGACACAGGATATATACAGTATAAGTATCGCCCCCTGCAGTCCTGTCAGATAATCCTCGCTGTCCCCCAGATAATGATTACACAGCACAGACTCTTATATAGTATATAAGTGACACAGGGTATATACAGTATAAGTATCGCCCCCTGCAGTCCTGTCAGATAATCCTCGCTGTCCCCCAGATAATGATTACACAGCACAGACTGTTATATAGTATATAAGTGACACAGGGTATATACAGTATAAGTATCGCCCCCTGCAGTCCTGTCAGATAATCCTCGCTGTCCCCAGATAATGATTACACAGCACAGACTGTTATATAGTATATAAGTGACACAGGGTATATACAGTATAAGTATCGCCCCCTGCAGTCCTGTCAGATAATCCTCGCTGTCCCCCAGATAATGATTACACAGCACAGACTCTTATATAGTATATAAGTGACACAGGGTATATACAGTATAAGTATCGCCCCCTGCAGTCCTGTCAGATAATCCTCGATGTCCCCAGATAATGATTACACAGCACAGACTCTTATATAGTATATAAGTGACACAGGGTATATACAGTATAAGTATTGCCCCCTGCAGTCCTGTCAGATAATCCTCGCTGTCCCCAGATAATGATTACACAGCACAGACTCTAATATAGTATATAAGTGACACAGGGTATATACAGTATAAGTATCGCCCCCTGCAGTCCTGTCAGATAATCCTCGCTGTCCCCCAGATAATGATTACACAGCACAGACTCTTATATAGTATATAAGTGACACAGGGTATATACAGTATAAGTATCGCCCCCTGCAGTCCTGTCAGATAATCCTCGCTGTCTCCCAGATAATGATTACACAACACAGACTCTTATATAGTATATAAGTGACACAGGGTATATACAGTATAAGTATCGCCCCCTGCAGTCCTGTCAGATAATCCTCGCTGTCCCCCAGATAATGATTACAAGCATAGACTCTTATGTAGTATATAAGTGACACAGGGTATATACAGTATAAGTATCGCCCCCTGCAGTCCTGTCAGATAATCCTCGCTGTCCCCAGATAATGATTACACAGCACAGACTCTTATATAGTATATAAGTGACACAGGGTATATACAATATAAGTATCGCCCCCTGCAGTCCTGTCAGATAATCCCCGGTGTCCCCAGATAATGATTACACAGCACAGACTCTTATATAGTATATAAGTGACACAGGGTATATACAGTATAAGTATCGCCCCCTGCAGTCCTGTCAGATAATCCTCGCTGTCTCCAGATAATGATTACACAGCACAGACTCTTATATAGTATATAAGCGACACAGGGTATATACAGTATAAGTATCGCCCCCTGCAGTCCTGTCAGATAATCCTCCGTGTCCCCCAGATAATGATTACACAGCACAGACTCTTATATAGTATATAAGTGACACAGGGTATATACAGTATAAGTATCGCCCCCTGCAGTCCTGTCAGATAATCCTCGCTGTCCCCAGATAATGATTACACAGCACAGACTCTTATATAGTATATAAGTGACACAGGGTATATACAATATAAGTATCGCCCCCTGCAGTCCTGTCAGATAATCCCCGGTGTCCCCAGATAATGATTACACAGCACAGACTCTTATATAGTATATAAGTGACACAGGGTATATACAGTATAAGTATCGCCCCCTGCGGTCCTGTCAGATAATCCTCGGTGTCTCCAGATAATGATTACACAGCACAGACTCTTATATAGTATATAAGTGACACAGGGTATATACAGTATAAGTATCGCCCCCTGCAGTCCTGTCAGATAATCCTCGCTGTCCCCCAGATAATGATTACACAGCACAGACTCTTATATAGTATATAAGTGACACAGGGTATATACAGTATAAGTATCGCCCCCTGCAGTCCTGTCAGATAACCCTCACTGTCCCCAGATAATGATTACACAGCACAGACTCTTATATAGTATAAAAGTGACACAGGGTATATACAGTGTAAGTATCGCCCCCTGCAGTCCTGTCAGATAATCCTCGCTGTCCCCCAGATAATGATTACACAGCACAGACTCTTATATAGTATATAAGTAACACAGGGTATATACAGTATAAGTATCGCCCCTTGCAGTCCTGTCAGATAATCCTCGCTGTCCCCCAGATAATGATTACACAGCACAGACTCTTATATAGTATATAAGTGACACAGGGTATATACAGTATAAGTATCGCCCCCTGCAGTCCTGTCAGATAATCCTCGCTGTCCCCCAGATAATGATTACACAGCACAGACTCTTATATAGTATATAAGTGACACAGAGTATATACAGTATAAGTATTGCCCCCTGCAGTCCTGTCAGATAATCCTCGCTGTCCCCCAGATAATGATTACACAGCACAGACTCTTATATAGTATATAAGTGACACAGGGTATATACAGTATAAGTATCGTCCCCTGTAGTCCTGTCAGATAATCCTCGCTGTCCCCCAGATAATGATTACACAGCACAGACTCTTATATATAGTATATAAGTGACACAGGGTATATACGTATAAGTATCGCCCCCTGCAGTCCTATCAGATAATCCTCGCTGTCTCCAGATAATGATTACACAGCACAGACTCTTATATAGTATAAGTGACACAGGGTATATACAGTATAAGTATCGCCCCCTGCAGTCCTGTCAGATAATCCTCGGTGTCCCCCAGATAATGATTACACAGCACAGACTCTTATATAGTATATAAGTGACACAGGGTATATACAGTATAAGTATCGCCCCCTACAGTCCTGTCAGATAATCCTCGCTGTCCCCCAGATAATGATTACAAGCACAGACTGTTATATAGTATATAAGTGACACAGGGTATATACAGTATAAGTATCGCCCCCTGCAGTCCTGTCAGATAATCCTCGGTGTCCCCCAGATAATGATTACACAGCACAGACTCTGTATATAGTATATAAGTGACACAGGGTATATACAGTATAAGTATCGCCCCCTGCAGTCCTGTCAGATAATCCTCGGTGTCCCCCAGATAATGATTACACAGCACAGACTGTTATATAGTATATAAGTGACACAGGGTATATACAGTATAAGTATCGCCCCCTACAGTCCTGTCAGATAATCCTCGGTGTCCCCCAGATAATGATTACACAGCACAGACTGTTATATAGTATATAAGTGACACAGGGTATATACAGTATAAGTATCGCCCCCTGCAGTCCTGTCAGATAATCCTCGGTGTCCCCCAGATAATGATTACACAGCACAGACTCTGTATATAGTATATAAGTGACACAGGGTATATACAGTATAAGTATCGCCCCCTGCAGTCCTGTCAGATAATCCTCGGTGTCCCCCAGATAATGATTACACAGCACAGACTGTTATATAGTATATAAGTGACACAGGGTATATACAGTATAAGTATCGCCCCCTACAGTCCTGTCAGATAATCCTCGGTGTCCCCCAGATAATGATTACACAGCACAGACTCTTATATAGTATATAAGTGACACTGGGTATATACAGTATAAGTATCGCCCCCTACAGTCCTGTCAGATAATCCTCGCTGTCCCCCAGATAATGATTACACAGCACAGACTCTTATATAGTATATAAGTGACACAGGGTATATACAGTATAAGTATCGCCCCCTACAGTCCTGTCAGATAATCCTCGCTATCCCCCAGATAATGATTACACAGCACAGACTCTTATATAGTATATAAGTGACACAGAGTTTATACAGTATAAGTATCGCCCCCTACAGTCCTGTCAGATAATCCTCGGTGTCCCCCAGATAATGATTACACAGCACAGACTCTTATATAGTATATAAGTGACACAGGATATATACAGTATAAGTATCGCCCCCCGCAGTCCTGTCAGATAATCCTCGCTGTCCCCCAGATAATGATTACACAGCACAAACTCTTATATAGTATATAAGTGACACAGGGTATATACAGTATAAGTATCGCCCCCTACAGTCCTGTCAGATAATCCTCGGTGTCCCCCAGATAATGATTACACAGCACAAACTCTTATATAGTATATAAGTGACACAGGGTATATACAGTATAAGTATCGCCCCCTACAGTCCTGTCAGATAATCCTCGCTGTCCCCCAGATAATGATTACACAGCACAGACTCTTATATAGTATATAAGTGACACAGGGTATATACAGTATAAGTATCGCCCCCTGCAGTCCTGTCAGATAATCCTCGCTGTCCCCCAGATAATGATTACACAGCACAGACTCTTATATAGTATATAAGTGACACAGGGTATATACAGTATAAGTATCGCCCCCTGCAGTCCTGTCAGATAATCCTCGGTGTCCCCCAGATAATGATTACACAGCACAGACTCTGTATATAGTATATAAGTGACACAGGATATATACAGTATAAGTATCGCCCCCTGCAGTCCTGTCAGATAATCCCCGGTGTCCCCCAGATAATGATTACACAGCACAGACTCTGTATATAGTATATAAGTGACACAGGGTATATACAGTATAAGTATCGCCCCCTGCAGTCCTGTCAGATAATCCTCGCTGTCCCCCAGATAATGATTACACAGCACAAACTCTGTATATAGTATATAAGTGACACAGGGTATATACAGTATAAGTATCGCCCCCTGCAGTCCTGTCAGATAATCCTCGCTGTCCCCCAGATAATGATTACACAGCACAAACTCTGTATATAGTATATAAGTGACACAGGGTATATACAGTATAAGTATCGCCCCCTGCAGTCCTGTCAGATAATCCTCGCTGTCCCCAGATAATGATTACACAGCACAGACTCTTATATAGTATATAAGTGACACAGGGTATATACAGTATAAGTATCGCCCCCCGCAGTCCTGTCAGATAATCCTCGCTGTCCCCCAGATAATGATTACACAGCACAAACTCTTATATAGTATATAAGTGACACAGGGTATATACAGTATAAGTATCGCCCTCTGCAGTCCTGTCAGATAATCCTCGCTTTCCCCAGATAATGATTACACAGCACAAACTCTTATATAGTATATAAGTGACACAGGGTATATACAGTATAAGTATCGCCCCCTGCAGTCCTGTCAGATAATCCTCGCTGTCCCCCAGATAATGATTACACAGCACAGACTCTTATATAGTATATAAGTGACACAGAGTATATACAGTATAAGTATCGCCCCCTGCAGTCCTGTCAGATAATCCTCGCTGTCCCCCAGATAATGATTACACAGCACAGACTGTTATATAGTATATAAGTGACACAGGGTATATACAGTATAAGTATCGCCCCCTGCAGTCCTGTCAGATAATCCTCGGTGTCCCCCAGATAATGATTACACAGCACAGACTCTAATATAGTATATAAGTGACACAGGGTATATACAGTATAAGTATCGCCCCCTGCAGTCCTGTCAGATAATCTTCGCTGTCCCCCAGATAATGATTACACAGCACAGACTCTTATATAGTATATAAGTGACACAGGATATATACAGTATAAGTATCGCCCCCTGCAGTCCTGTCAGATAATCCTCGCTGTCCCCCAGATAATGATTACACAGCACAGACTCTTATATAGTATATAAGTGACACAGGGTATATACAGTATAAGTATCGCCCCCTGCAGTCCTGTCAGATAATCCTCGCTGTCCCCCAGATAATGATTACACAGCACAGACTGTTATATAGTATATAAGTGACACAGGGTATATACAGTATAAGTATCGCCCCCTGCAGTCCTGTCAGATAATCCTCGGTGTCCCCCAGATAATGATTACACAGCGCAGACTCTAATATAGTATATAAGTGACACAGGGTATATACAGTATAAGTATCGCCCCCTGCAGTCCTGTCAGATAATCCTCGCTGTCCCCCAGATAATGATTACACAGCACAGACTCTTATATAGTATATAAGTGACACAGGATATATACAGTATAAGTATCGCCCCCTGCAGTCCTGTCAGATAATCCTCGCTGTCCCCCAGATAATGATTACACAGCACAGACTCTTATATAGTATATAAGTGACACAGGGTATATACAGTATAAGTATCGCCCCCTGCAGTCCTGTCAGATAATCCTCGCTGTCCCCAGATAATGATTACACAGCACAGACTCTTATATAGTATATAAGTGACACAGGGTATATACAGTATAAGTATCGCCCCCTGCAGTCCTGTCAGATAATCCTCGCTGTCCCCCAGATAATGATTACACAGCACAGACTCTTATATAGTATATAAGTGACACAGGGTATATACAGTATAAGTATCGCCCCCTGCAGTCCTGTCAGATAATCCTCGCTGTCCCCCAGATAATGATTACACAGCACAGACTCTTATATAGTATATAAGTGACACAGAGTATATACAGTATAAGTATCGCCCCCTGCAGTCCTGTCAGATAATCCTCGCTGTCCCCAGATAATGATTACACAGCACAGACTCTTATATAGTATGTAAGTGACACAGGGTATATACAGTATAAGTATCGCCCCCTGCAGTCCTGTCAGATAATCCTCGCTGTCCCCCAGATAATGATTACACAGCACAAACTCTTATATAGTATATAAGTGACACAGGGTATATACAGTATAAGTATCGCCCCCTGCAGTCCTGTCAGATAATCCTCGCTGTCCCCCAGATAATGATTACACAGCACAGACTCTGATTTAGTATATAAGTGACACAGGGTATATACAGTATAAGTATCGCCCCCTGCAGTCCTGTCAGATAATCCTCGCTGTCCCCCAGATAATGATTACACAGCACAGACTCTTATATAGTATATAAGTGACACAGGGTATATACAGTATAAGTATCGCCCCCTGCAGTCCTGTCAGATAATCCTCGCTGTCCCCCAGATAATGATTACACAGCACAGACTGTTATATAGTATATAAGTGACACAGGGTATATACAGTATAAGTATCGCCCCCTGCAGTCCTGTCAGATAATCCTCGCTGTCCCCCAGATAATGATTACACAGCACAGACTCTTATATAGTATATAAGTGACACAGGGTATATACAGTATAAGTATCGCCCCCTGCAGTCCTGTCAGATAATCCTCGCTGTCCCCCAGATAATGATTACACAGCACAGACTCTTATATAGTATATAAGTGACACAGGATATATACAGTATAAGTATCGCCCCCTGCAGTCCTGTCAGATAATCCTCGCTGTCCCCCAGATAATGATTACACAGCACAGACTCTTATATAGTATATAAGTGACACAGGGTATATACAGTATAAGTATCGCCCCCTGCAGTCCTGTCAGATAATCCTCGCTGTCCCCCAGATAATGATTACACAGCACAGACTCTTATATAGTATATAAGTGACACAGGGTATATACAGTATAAGTATCGCCCCCTGCAGTCCTCTCAGATAATCCTCGGTGTCCCCCAGATAATGATTACACAGCACAGACTCTAATATAGTATATAAGTGACACAGGGTATATACAGTATAAGTATCGCCCCCTGCAGTCCTGTCAGATAATCCTCGCTGTCCCCCAGATAATGATTACACAGCACAGACTCTTATATAGTATATAAGTGACACAGGATATATACAGTATAAGTATCGCCCCCTGCAGTCCTGTCAGATAATCCTCGCTGTCCCCCAGATAATGATTACACAGCACAGACTCTTATATAGTATATAAGTGACACAGGGTATATACAGTATAAGTATCGCCCCCTGCAGTCCTGTCAGATAATCCTCGCTGTCCCCCAGATAATGATTACACAGCACAGACTCTTATATAGTATATAAGTGACACAGGGTATATACAGTATAAGTATCGCCCCCTGCAGTCCTGTCAGATAATCCTCGCTGTCCCCCAGATAATGATTACACAGCACAGACTCTTATATAGTATATAAGTGACACAGGGTATATACAGTATAAGTATCGCCCCCTGCAGTCCTGTCAGATAATCCTCGCTGTCCCCCAGATAATGATTACACAGCACAGACTCTTATATAGTATATAAGTGACACAGGGTATATACAGTATAAGTATCGCCCCCTGCAGTCCTGTCAGATAATCCTCGCTGTCCCCCAGATAATGATTGCACAGCACAGACTCTTATATAGTATATAAGTGACACAGGGTATATACAGTATAAGTATCGCCCCCTGCAGTCCTGTCAGATAATCCTCGCTGTCCCCCAGATAATGATTACACAGCACAGACTCTTATATAGTATATAAGTGACACAGGATATATACAGTATAAGTATCGCCCCCTGCAGTCCTGTCAGATAATCCTCGGTGTCCCCCAGATAATGATTACACAGCACAGACTCTAATATAGTATATAAGTGACACAGGGTATATACAGTATAAGTATCACCCCCTGCAGTCCTGTCAGATAATCCTCGCTGTCCCCCAGATAATGATTACACAGCACAGACTCTTATATAGTATATAAGTGACACAGGATATATACAGTATAAGTATCTCCCCCTGCAGTCCTGTCAGATAATCCTCGGTGTCCCCCAGATAATGATTACACAGCACAGACTCTAATATAGTATATAAGTGACACAGGGTATATACAGTATAAGTATCGCCCCCTGCAGTCCTGTCAGATAATCCTCGCTGTCCCCCAGATAATGATTACACAGCACAGACTCTTATATAGTATATAAGTGACACAGGGTATATACAGTATAAGTATCGCCCCCTGCAGTCCTGTCAGATAATCCTCGGTGTCCCCCAGATAATGATTACACAGCACAGACTCTAATATAGTATATAAGTGACACAGGGTATATACAGTATAAGTATCACCCCCTGCAGTCCTGTCAGATAATCCTCGCTGTCCCCAGATAATGATTACACAGCACAGACTCTTATATAGTATATAAGTGACACAGGGTATATACAGTATAAGTATCGCCCCCTGCAGTCCTGTCAGATAATCCTCGCTGTCCCCCAGATAATGATTACACAGCACAGACTCTTATATAGTATATAAGTGACACAGGGTATATACAGTATAAGTATCGCCCCCTGCAGTCCTGTCAGATAATCCTCGCTGTCCCCAGATAATGATTACACAGCACAAACTCTTATATAGTATATAAGTGACACAGGGTATATACAGTATAAGTATCGCCCCCTGCAGTCCTGTCAGATAATTCTCGCTGTCCCCCAGATAATGATTACACAGCACAAACTCTAATATAGTATATAAGTGACACAGGGTATATACAGTATAAGTATCGCCCCCTGCAGTCCTGTCAGATACTCCTCGCTGTCCCCCAGATAATGATTACACAGCACAAACTCTTATATAGTATATAAGTGACACAGGGTATATACAGTCTAAGTATCGCCCCCTTCAGTCCTGTCAGATAATCCTCGGTGTCTCCCAGATAATGATTACACAGCACAAACTCTTATATAGTATATAAGTGACACAGGGAATATACAGTATAAGTATCGCCCCCTGCAGTCCTGTCAGATAATCCTCGCTGTCCCCAGATAATGATTACACAGCACAGACTCTTATATAGTATATAAGTGACACAGGGTATATACAGTATAAGTATTGCCCCCTGCAGTCCTGTCAGATAATCCTCGCTGTCCCCAGATAATGATTACACAGCACAGACTCTTATAT
The DNA here is from genome assembly GCF_031893055.1 of Leptodactylus fuscus. Lineage (NCBI taxonomy): Eukaryota > Metazoa > Chordata > Amphibia > Anura > Leptodactylidae > Leptodactylus > Leptodactylus fuscus. Next base: position 64,519 of record NW_027440378.1, read on the forward strand.
AGTATATAAGTGACACAGGGTATATACAGTATAAGTATCGCCCCCTGCAGTCCTGTCAGATAATCCTCGGTGTCCCCAGATAATGATTACACAGCACAGACTCTTATATAGTATATAAGTGACACAGGGTATATACAGTATAAGTATCGCCCCCTGCAGTCCTGTCAGATAATCCTCGCTGTCCCCCAGATAATGATTACACAGCACAGACTCTTATATAGTATATAAGTGACACAGGGTATATACAGTATAAGTATCGCCCCCTGCAGTCCTGTCAGATAATCCTCGCTGTCCCCCAGATAATGATTACACAGCACAGACTTTTATATAGTATATAAGTGACACAGGGTATATACAGTATAAGTATCGCCCCCTGCAGTCCTGTCAGATAATCCTCGCTGTCCCCAGATAATGATTACACAGCACAGACTCTTATATAGTATATAAGTGACACAGGGTATATACAGTATAAGTATCGCCCCCTGCAGTCCTGTCAGATAATCCTCGCTGTCCCCAGATAATGATTACACAGCACAGACTCTTATATAGTATATAAGTGACACAGGGTATATACAGTATAAGTATCGCCCCCTGCAGTCCTGTCAGATAATCCTCACTGTCCCCAGATAATGATTACACAGCACAGACTCTTATATAGTATATAAGTGACACAGGGTATATACAATATAAGCATCGCCCCCTGCAGTCCTGTCAGATAATCCTCGCTGTCCCCCAGATAATGATTACACAGCACAGACTCTTATATAGTATATAAGTGACACAGGGTATATACAGTATAAGTATCGCCCCCTGCAGTCCTGTCAGATAATCCTCGCTGTCCCCCAGATAATGATTACACAGCACAGACTCTTATATAGTATATAAGTGACACAGAGTATATACAGTATAAGTATCGCCCCCTGCAGTCCTGTCAGATAATCCTCGCTGTCCCCCATATAATGATTACACAGCACAAACTCTTATATAGTATATGACTGACACAGGGTATATACAGTATAAGTATCGCCCCCTGCAGTCCTGTCAGATAATCCTCGCTGTCCCCCAGATAATGATTACACAGCACAGACTCTTATATAGTATATAAGTGACACAGGGTATATACAGTATAAGTATCGGCCCCTGCAGTCCTGTCAGATAATCCTCGCTGTCCCCAGATAATGATTACACAGCACAGACTCTTATATAGTATATAAGTGACACAGGGTATATACAGTATAAGTATCACCCCCTGCAGTCCTGTCAGATAATCCTCGGTGTCCCCAGATAATGATTACACAGCACAGACTCTTATATAGTATATAAGCGACACAGGGTATATACAGTATAAGTATCGACCCCTGCAGTCCTGTCAGATAATCCTCGGTGTCCCCCAGATAATGATTACACAGCACAGACTCTTATATAGTATATAAGTGACACAGGGTATATACAGTATAAGTATTGCCCCCAGCAGTCCTGTCAGATAATCCTCGCTGTCCCCCAGATAATGATTACACAGCACAGACTCTTATATAGTATATAAGTGACACAGGATATATACAGTATAAGTATCGCCCCCTGCAGTCCTGTCAGATAATCCTCGCTGTCCCCCAGATAATGATTACACAGCACAAACTCTCATATAGTATATAAGTGACACAGGGTTTATACAGTATAAGTATCGCCCCCTGCAGTCCTGTCAGATAATCCTCGGTGTCCCCCAGATAATGATTACACAGCACAGACTCTTATATAGTATATAAGTGACACAGGGTATATACAGTATAAGTATCGCCCCCTGCAGTCCTGTCAGATAATACTCGCTGTCCCCCAGATAATGATTACACAGCACAAACTCTCATATAGTATATAAGTGACACAGGGTATATACAGTATAAGTATCGCCCCCTGCAGTCCTGTCAGATAATCCTCGCTGTCCCCCAGATAATGATTACACAGCACAGACTCTTATATAGTATATAAGTGACACAGGGTTTATACAGTATAAGTATCGCCCCCTGCAGTCCTGTCAGATAATCCTCGGTGTCCCCCAGATAATGATTACACAGCACAGACTCTTATATAGTATATAAGTGACACAGGGTATATACAGTATAAGTATCGCCCCCTGCAGTCCTGTCAGATAATACTCGCTGTCCCCCAGATAATGATTACACAGCACAAACTCTCATATAGTATATAAGTGACACAGGGTTTATACAGTATAAGTATCGCCCCCTGCAGTCCTGTCAGATAATCCTCGGTGTCCCCCAGATAATGATTACACAGCACAGACTCTTATATAGTATATAAGTGACACAGGGTATATACAGTGTAAGTATCGCCCCCTGCAGTCCTGTCAGATAATCCTCGCTGTCCCCCAGATAATGATTACACAGCACAGACTCTTATATAGTATATAAGTAACACAGGGTATATACAGTATAAGTATCGCCCCCTGCAGTCCTGTCAGATAATCCTCGGTGTCCCCCAGATAATGATTACACAGCACAGACTCTTATATAGTATATAAGTGACACAGGGTATATACAGTATAAGTATCGCCCCCTGCAGTCCTGTCAGATAATCCTCGCTGTCCCCCAGATAATGATTACACAGCACAGACTCTTATATATAGTATATAAGTGACACAGGGTATATACGTATAAGTATCGCCCCCTGCAGTCCTATCAGATAATCCTCGCTGTCTCCAGATAATGATTACACAGCACAGACTCTTATATAGTATAAGTGACACAGGGTATATACAGTATAAGTATCGCCCCCTGCAGTCCTGTCAGATAATCCTCGCTGTCCCCCAGATAATGAGTAGACAGCACAAACTCTTATATAGTATATAAGTGACACAGGGTATATACAGTATAAGTATCGCATTCTGCAGTCCTGTCAGATAATTCTCGCTGTCCCCCAGATAATGATTACACAGCACAGACTCTTATATAGTATATAAGTGACACAGGGTATATACAGTATAAGTATCGCCCCCTGCAGTCCTGTCAGATAATCCTCGCTGTCCCCAGATAATGATTACACAGCACAGACTCTTATATAGTATATAAGTGACACAGGATATATACAGTATAAGTATCGCCCCCTGCAGTCCTGTCAGATAATCCTCGCTGTCCCCCAGATAATGATTACACAGCACAGACTCTTATATAGTATATAAGTGACACAGGGTATATACAGTATAAGTATCGCCCCCTGCAGTCCTGTCAGATAATCCTCGCTGTCCGCCAGATAATGATTACACAGCACAGACTGTTATATAGTATATAAGTGACACAGGGTATATACAGTATAAGTATCGCCCCCTGCAGTCCTGTCAGATAATCCTCGCTGTCCCCAGATAATGATTACACAGCACAGACTGTTATATAGTATATAAGTGACACAGGGTATATACAGTATAAGTATCGCCCCCTGCAGTCCTGTCAGATAATCCTCGCTGTCCCCCAGATAATGATTACACAGCACAGACTCTTATATAGTATATAAGTGACACAGGGTATATACAGTATAAGTATCGCCCCCTGCAGTCCTGTCAGATAATCCTCGCTGTCCCCCAGATAATGATTACACAGCACAGACTCTTATATAGTATATAAGTGACACAGGGTATATACAGTATAAGTATCGTCCCCTGCAGTCCTGTCAGATAATCCTCGCTGTCCCCAGATAATGATTACACAGCACAGACTCTAATATAGTATATAAGTGACACAGGGTATATACAGTATAAGTATCGCCCCCTGCAGTCCTGTCAGATAATCCTCGCTGTCCCCCAGATAATGATTACACAGCACAGACTCTTATATAGTATATAAGTGACACAGGGTATATACAGTATAAGTATTGCCCCCCGCAGTCCTGTCAGATAATCCTCGCTGTCTCCAGATAATGATTACACAGCACAGACTCTTATATAGTATATAAGCGACACAGGGTATATACAGTATAAGTATCGCCCCCTGCAGTCCTGTCAGATAATCCTCCGTGTCCCCCAGATAATGATTACACAGCACAGACTGTTATATAGTATATAAGTGACACAGGGTATATACAGTATAAGTATCGCCCCCTGCAGTCCTGTCAGATAATCCTCGCTGTCCCCAGATAATGATTACACAGCACAGACTCTTATATAGTATATAAGTGACACAGGGTATATACAATATAAGTATCGCCCCCTGCAGTCCTGTCAGATAATCCCCGGTGTCCCCAGATAATGATTACACAGCACAGACTCTAATATAGTATATAAGTGACACAGGGTATATACAGTATAAGTATCGCCCCCTGCAGTCCTGTCAGATAATCCTCGCTGTCCCCCAGATAATGATTACACAGCACAGACTCTTATATAGTATATAAGTGACACAGGGTATATACAGTATAAGTATTGCCCCCCGCAGTCCTGTCAGATAATCCTCGCTGTCTCCAGATAATGATTACACAGCACAGACTCTTATATAGTATATAAGCGACACAGGGTATATACAGTATAAGTATCGCCCCCTGCAGTCCTGTCAGATAATCCTCCGTGTCCCCCAGATAATGATTACACAGCACAGACTGTTATATAGTATATAAGTGACACAGGGTATATACAGTATAAGTATCGCCCCCTGCAGTCCTGTCAGATAATCCTCGCTGTCCCCAGATAATGATTACACAGCACAGACTCTTATATAGTATATAAGTGACACAGGGTATATACAATATAAGTATCGCCCCCTGCAGTCCTGTCAGATAATCCCCGGTGTCCCCAGATAATGATTACACAGCACAGACTCTTATATAGTATATAAGTGACACAGGGTATATACAGTATAAGTATCGCCCCCTGCGGTCCTGTCAGATAATCCTCGGTGTCTCCAGATAATGATTACACAGCACAGACTCTTATATAGTATATAAGTGACACAGGGTATATACAGTATAAGTATCGCCCCCTGCAGTCCTGTCAGATAATCCTCGCTGTCCCCCAGATAATGATTACACAGCACAGACTCTTATATAGTATATAAGTGACACAGGGTATATACAGTATAAGTATCGCCCCCTGCAGTCCTGTCAGATAACCCTCACTGTCCCCAGATAATGATTACACAGCACAGACTCTTATATAGTATATAAGTGACACAGGGTATATACAGTGTAAGTATCGCCCCCTGCAGTCCTGTCAGATAATCCTCGCTGTCCCCCAGATAATGATTACACAGCACAGACTCTTATATAGTATATAAGTAACACAGGGTATATACAGTATAAGTATCGCCCCCTGCAGTCCTGTCAGATAATCCTCGCTGTCCCCCAGATAATGATTACACAGCACAGACTCTTATATAGTATATAAGTGACACAGGGTATATACAGTATAAGTATCGCCCCCTGCAGTCCTGTCAGATAATCCTCGCTGTCCCCCAGATAATGATTACACAGCACAGACTCTTATATAGTATATAAGTGACACAGAGTATATACAGTATAAGTATTGCCCCCTGCAGTCCTGTCAGATAATCCTCGCTGTCCCCCAGATAATGATTACACAGCACAGACTCTTATATAGTATATAAGTGACACAGGGTATATACAGTATAAGTATCGTCCCCTGTAGTCCTGTCAGATAATCCTCGCTGTCCCCCAGATAATGATTACACAGCACAGACTCTTATATATAGTATATAAGTGACACAGGGTATATACGTATAAGTATCGCCCCCTGCAGTCCTATCAGATAATCCTCGCTGTCTCCAGATAATGATTACACAGCACAGACTCTTATATAGTATAAGTGACACAGGGTATATACAGTATAAGTATCGCCCCCTGCAGTCCTGTCAGATAATCCTCGCTGTCCCCCAGATAATGATTAGACAGCACAAACTCTTATATAGTATATAAGTGACACAGGGTATATACAGTATAAGTATCGCATCCTGCAGTCCTGTCAGATAATCCTCGCTGTCCCCCAGATAATGATTACACAGCACAGACTCTTATATAGTATATAAGTGACACAGGGTATATACAGTATAAGTATCGCCCCCTGCAGTCCTGTCAGATAATCCTCGCTGTCCCCCAGATAATGATTACACAGCACAGACTCTTATATATAGTATATAAGTGACACAGGGTATATACAGTATAAGTATCGCCCCCTGCAGTCCTGTCAGATAATCCTCGCTGTCTCCAGATAATGATTACACAGCACAGACTCTTATATAGTATAAGTGACACAGGGTATATACAGTATAAGTATCGCCCCCCCCTGCAGTCCTGTCAGATAATCCTCCGTGTCCCCCAGATAATGATTACACAGCACAGACTCTTATATAGTATATAAGTGACACAGGGTATATACAGTATAAGTATCGCCCCCTGCAGTCCTGTCAGATAATCCTCGGTGTCCCCCAGATAATGATTACAAGCACAAACTCTTTGGTAATATCTTCATTTATTTTGCTTGCAATGAAAAAACACAAAAGAGAATGAAAAAAAAGTCACATCTTTGATCATTTTACACAAAACTCCAGAACTGGTGCGGACAGAAGTATTGGCGCCCTCAGCCTAATACTTGGTAGCACAACCTTTAGACACAATAACTGCGCAAAACCGCTTCCGCTAACCAGCAATGAGTTTCTTACAAGGCTCTGCTGGAATCTTAGACCATTCTTCTTTGACAAACTGCTCGCGGTCCCCCCTGAGATGTGAAGGGGGCCTTCTCCAAACTGCCACCAAGAGATCTCTCCCCCCCCCCCCCCCCACAGGTGTTCTATGGGATTCAGGGCTGGACTCATTGCTGCCACTTTATAAGTCTCCATTGCTTTCTCTCACCACCATTTTCTAGTGCTGACCTGAAGTGTGTTTTGGGTCCTTGTCCTGCTGGAAGAGCCCTGACCTCTGAGGGAGACCCCGCTTTCTCACACTGGGCCCTACATGATGCTGCACAATGTGTTGGTCGTCTTCAGACTTCATAATGCCATGCACACGGTCAAGCAGTCCAGTGCCAGAGGCAGCAAAGCAACCCCAAACATCAGGGACCTCCGCCATGTCTGACTGTAGGGGGCGTCTTCTTCTCTTTGAAGGCCTCTTTTTCCTGTAATCTCTATGTTGAGGCCTTTTCCTACTTTTGTCTCCTCTGACCAGAGAATATTCTTCCAGAATGGTTTTGGCTTTCTCAGGTAAGTTTTGGCAAACTCCAGCCTGGCTTCTGTCTGTGGGTAAGAAGTGGGGTCTTCCTGGGTCTCCTACCATACAGTCCCTTCTCATTCAGACGCTGACGCTGGATAGTACGGGGTGACACTGTTGTACCCTCGGACTGCAGGGCAGCTTGGACTTGTTTGGATGTAAGTCGAGGTTCTTTACCCGCCATCCGCACAATCTTGCGGTGAAATCTCTGGTCAGTGTTTCTTTTGCGTCCACATCTAGGGAGGTTAGCCACAGTGCCATGGGCTTTACACTTCTTGATGACACTGCGCACGGTAGACACAGGAACATTCAGGTCTTTGGAGATGGATTTGTAGCCTTGAGATTGCTCAGGCTTCCTCACAATTTTGCCTCTCAAGTCCTCAGACAGTTCTTTGGTCTTCTTTCTTTTCTCCATGCTCAATGTGGTCACACAAGGACACAGGACAGAGGTGGAGTCAACTTTAATCCATTTCAACTGGCTGCAAGTGTGATTTAGTTATTGCCACCACCTGTTAGGTGCCTCAGGTAAGTAACAGGTGCTGTTAATTACACAAATTACAGAAGCATCACATGATTTTTCAAACAGTGCCAATACTTTTGTCCACCCCCTTTTTTATGTTTGCTGTGGAATTATATCCAATTTGGCTTTTTGACAATTCTTTTTGTGGTTTTCCATTGAAGACAAATTAAATGAAGATAATAATACCAAAGAATTTGTGATTGCAATCATTATCTGGAAGAACATGAGTATTATCTGACAGAATTGCAAGGGGGCCAATACTTTTGGGCAACACTGTATATACTGTCTTATATCTCTGTGTCTGTATACCAGCTATATACTGTTTTACTCCTGTGTCTGTATACCAGCTATATACTGTCTTACTCCTCTGTGTCTGTATACCAGCTATATACTGTCTTACTCCTCTGTGTCTGTATACCAGCTATATACTGTCTTACTCCTCTGTGTCTGGATTAGGCCCAAATGAATGGGCCCAGTCCGGAGGGCGCTGCCGCGAGGCGGACGCCGGGGCTGAATCAGCTGTGGAGTCCGCCTGAAGAAAGGGCCGCTCACATAGATCTCATCGACCTCTATTGTGAGGGGGGGGGGATTATTATGTGGATTCAGCGCCAAAATCCATCCCCTCTTGCCCCGTGTGAATGAGCCCTTCCAATATCCGGGGCAGTTTATGGTTTTGCGGAGAAGGCAATGAGGCCGGTGTGCGGATAAGAGACCCCCAGCGATGGACATTGATGTATTAGGCCTTGGAGACGTCTCGTACACAGGGGGCGCTGGTGCGGGGTAACAAAACCTGTTTAATTGCAGGAGGAGATTTGTCTTCTGTTTTCCAGCCCGCCGTATACAATCTCACTTCACTTCATCTCCTCATCCATGTCTAGTTCTTAGAATAAGGAGATAGGAGGACACACAGACACGACATAATCTCACACAAAACTCCAAGAATGGGTTGGACAAAATTGAGGGCCGTCCTCCCCCACCAATCACATGTCCAAGTGGGAGGAGACAAGAGGTAGCCCTATAACCAAGGGGGCCGGTTTATCAGACAGTGTGGCCCCGTGCTATGACATCCTCCTCCTATATGATGCTTTGGGATCACACCCCTGCTCTTCTCCTTCCTTACACCCACTGATCCCCTCGGAGCGCTGGCCATGACACTCCATGACGGGTTCTCTATACCGTGTCTTGTGGAGGGAGGATAAGACGCTGACGGATTCTGTCTTTATTCACCCACTTGACTCTTGTACCTCCCCCTTCCGGACACCGAGGTAAGACGACGTCTCGGCTTTTCCTCTACCTATGTCACTTATTGTCAATCACTGGAGGACAGTCGCCCCCCCCCCCCGGAGTCCTGAACTTCTCAATAGAATGAAAGATGTTCATAGTCTTAAATTTCTGACTGCAAGCCTTAATAGCAGTGTGGACGCCCTGGACCCCTTGGGATGTATATGGTATCCTACACGGCTTCTGACCATGGCTCCCCCCTCTTCTCCTATATGGCGGTTCACCTCGCTTCCGGGAGTGAAAGAGTTAAAGATGTGAGTGAATGTGTAAGTACCAGATATATACGGGGACAGGATATAGGGTAAGGAGGAACAGACGGAGCCTCGGATCAGATCAATAGGCTTTTATTTAGGGCAGGATTGCTCTCTAGAGTTCCGGACTCTTCCATTTCCCGCTCCTCATGAGATCGTGTCCAGCGTGTCCATAACTTTTGAGGTCAGGCTGCCGACAAGACTTTTACCTGTGTTCATTAAGGGATTTACCACGCCTCTCTCCTCCTCGTCATCTTCCTCCTCCTCGTCTTGTCTTCTCCTGTGTACAGAGACAATATACAGGGAATAACACATTCTGCTATTTGTTCCTTTTACGCTCAGGGCGGGTTCACACCTGCGCCCGGTCTCCGCTTTGAAGGTTTCCGTCTTTTGCCCGAGAAACTGGACCGGAGGCGGAAACCGTCAGACAGTTTTCAGACCAATTCACTTGAATGCAAAGTGACCGCCCGTGAGCGTTTTGTGCCTGTCCATGGCGAAACCGTTTTTTTTTAACCGGACACAAAGTCGGACATGTAGGACATTGTGTCTGGATAAAAAAAAAAAACCTTTTGTCGTGGAGACCAGAAGATGCTCACGGGCGGACACTGATTGCCGAGTTTCCGTCTTCTGTCCAGTTTCTCAGGCAGAAGACGGAAACCCACAAAGCGGAGATCGGGCGCAGGTGTGAACCCGCCCTTAGTCAATTAATGATCAATATGTAAACGATTGTGTTAATGTTATACATATATATATAGGTTACTGAGCAGAATCAGGGATGGAGCCCAGCACATTATACATAGAAAGCCTTTACCGACTGAGCCACAAGCTCCACTACCTTCAAGGGGAGATCTTAGAGAACTATCTGTATATTAGTGTGCATTGCAGTATACAATATAATGCAGTGAATTGCTTCAATTTTTCAGTCCCCCCCCAAAAAAAAAGCAAGGTTTTTATCAGGTATATGAACTTGGCAATGAAGTAAATTGCTGCAATTTTTTCAGGCCCCCCCCCAAAAAAAAATAAAATAAAAATAAAATAAAATTCAAGGTTTCTATCAGGCATATGAACTTGGAATTGCAGTGAATTGCTTCAATTTTTCAGCCCCCCCCCCCCCCAAAAAAAAAAAATGCAAGGTTTTAATCAGGTGTATGAACTTGGAAATGCAGTGGATTGCTTCAATTTCTCAGCCCCACCCCACCAAATTCTAGGTTTTTATCAGGTATATGAACTTGGAAATGCAGTGGATTGCTTCAATTTTTCAGCCCCCCCCCCCCCCCAAAAAAAAAAAAAAAAAGCAAGGTTTTTATCAGGTATATGAACTTGGAAATGCAGTGATTTGCTGCAATTTTTTTTAGGCCACCCAAAAATGCAAGGTTTTTTTTTATCAGCTATATGAATTTGGAAATGAAGTGGATTGCTTCAATTTTTCAGGCCCCCCCCCCCAAAAAAAAAAAAGAATGCAAGGGTTTTATCAGGTATATAAACTTGGCAATGCAGTGAATTGCTTCAATTTTCCAGCCCCCCCCCCAAAAAAAAAAAAATGCAAGGCATTTATCAGGTATATGAGCTTAGAAATACATTGAAATGGTGCAATTTTTCAGGCCCCCAAAAATGCAAGGTTTTTTTTACAGCTATATGAACTTGTAAATGCAGTGAATTGCTTCAATATTCAGGCACCCTAAAAATGCAAGGTTTTTTTATCAGGTATATGAACTAGGAAAAGCAGTGAATTGCTGGAAATTTTTAAGCCCCCATCCAAAAAAATGCAAGGTTTTTTATCAGCTATATGAAATTGGAATTGCAGAGAGTTGCTGCAATTTTTCAGGCCCCCAAAAATGCAAGGTTTTTTTTTTTTATGAAGTATATGAACTTGGAAATGCAGTGGATTGCTGCAATTTTTCAGGCCCCCCCTTCCCCCAAATTGAAAGGTTTTTATCAGGTATATGAACTTGGAAATGCAGTGAATTGATTAAAATTTTCAGCCCCCCTCCCAAAAAAAAGAAAAATCAAGGTTTTTTTTATTATCAGATATATGAACTTGGAAATGCAGTGAATTGATTCAAATTTTCAGCCTCCCCCCCCCCCCCCAAAAAAAAAAAAATGCAAGGTTTTTATCAGGTGTATGAACTTGGAAATGCAGTGGATTGCTTCAATTTTTTAGCCCCACCCCCCTAAATTCTAGGTTTTTATCAGGTATATGAACTTGAAAATGCAGTGGATTGCTTCAATTTTTCAGCTCCCCCCCCCCAAAAAAAAAAATGCAAGGTTTTTAACAGGTATATCAAATTGGAAATGCAGTGATTTGCTGCAATTTTTTTAGGCCACCCAAAAATGCAAGGTTTTTATCAGCTGTATGGATTTGGAAATGAAGTGGATTGCTTTAATTTTTCAAACCCCCCCCCCCCCAAAAAAAAAAAACAAAGCAAGGTTTTTATCAGGTATATGAACTTGGCAATGCAGTGAATTGCTTCAATTTTTCAGCCCCCCCCCCCAAAAAAAAAAAAGAAATGCAAGGGTTTTATCAGGTATATGAACTTGGAAATGCAGTGGATTGCTTTAATTTTCCAGCCCCCCCCCCCCAAAAAAAAAAAAAAAAAAAAAATGCAAGGCATTTATCAGGCATATGAGCTTGGAAATACAGTGAAATGCTGCAATTTTTCAGTCCCCCCAAAATGCAAGGTTTTTTTTACAGCTATATGAACTTGTAAATGCAGTGAATTGCTTCAATATTCAGGCACCCTAAAAATGCAAGGATTTTTTAATCAGGTATGTGAACTTGGAAATGCAGTGAATTGCTGCAATTTTTCAGCCCCACCCCCCTAAATTCTAGGTTTTTATCAGGTATATGAACTTGAAAATGCAGTGGATTGTTTCAATTTTTCAGCTCCCCCCCCCAAAAAAAAAAATGCAAGGTTTTTAACAGGTATATCAACTTGGAAATGCAGTGATTTGCTGCAATTTTTTTAGGCCACCCAAAAATGCAAGGTTTTTATCAGCTATATGGATTTGGAAATGATGTGGATTGCTTTAATTTTTCAAACCCCCCCCCCAAAAAAAAAAAAAAAAAGCAAGGTTTTTATCAGGTATATGAACTTGGAAATGAAGTAGATTACTTTAGTTTTCTAGCCCCCCCCCCCCCAAAAAAAAAGCAAGGTTTTTATCAGGGTATATGAACTTGGAAATGCAGTGGATTGCTTTAATTTTCCAGCCCCCCCCCCCCAAAAAAAAAAAAATGCAAGGTATTTATCAGGTATATGAGCTTGGAAATACAGTGAATTTCTGCAATTTTTCAGGCCCCCCAAAATGCAAGTTTTTTTTACAGCTATATGAACTTGTAAATGCAGTGAATTGCTTCAATATTCAGGCACCCCAAAAATGCAAGGTTTTTTATCAGGTATGTGAACTTGGAAATGCAGTGAATTGCTTCAACTTTTTCAGCCCCCCAAAATGCAAGGTTTTTTTTACAGCTATATGAACTTGTAAATGCAGTGAATTGCTTCAATATTCAGGCACCCTAAAAAGGCAGGTTTTTTTATCAGGTATATTGAACTAGGAAAAGCAGTGAATTGCTGGAAATTTTTAAGCCCCCATCCAAAAAAATGCAAGGTTTTTTATCAGCTATATGAAATTGGAATTGCAGAGAGTTGCTGCAATTTTTCAGGCCCCCAAAAATGCAAGTTTTTTTTTTTTTATGAAGTATATGAACTTGGAAATGCAGTGGATTGCTGCAATTTTTCAGGCCCCCCCTTCCCCCAAATTGAAAGGTTTTTATCAGGTATATGAACTTGGAAATGCAGTGAATTGATTAAAATTTTCAGCCCCCCTCCCAAAAAAAAAGAAAAATCAAGGGTTTTTTTTTATTATCAGATATATGAACTTGGAAATGCAGTGAATTGATTCAAATTTTCAGCCTCCCCCCCCCCCAAAAAAAAAAAAATGCAAGGTTTTTATCAGGTGTATGAACTTGGAAATGCAGTGGATTGCTTCAATTTTTTAGCCCCACCCCCCTAAATTCTAGGTTTTTATCAGGTATATGAACTTGAAAATGCAGTGGATTGCTTCAATTTTTCAGCTCCCCCTCCCCCCAAAAAAAAAATGCAAGGTTTTTAACAGGTATATCAAATTGGAAATGCAGTGATTTGCTGCAATTTTTTTAGGCCACCAAAAATGCAAGGTTTTTATCAGCTGTATGGATTTGGAAATGAAGTGGATTGCTTTAATTTTTCAAACCCCCCCCCCAAAAAAAAAAAAACAAAGCAAGGTTTTTATCAGGTATATGAACTTGGCAATGCAGTGAATTGCTTCAATTTTCAGCCCCCCCCCCCAAAAAAAAAAAGAAATGCAAGGGTTTTATCAGGTATATGAACTTGGAAATGCAGTGGATTGCTTTAATTTTCCAGCCCCCCCCCCCCAAAAAAAAAAAAAAAAAAAAAATGCAAGGCATTTATCAGGCATATGAGCTTGGAAATACAGTGAAATGCTGCAATTTTTCAGTCCCCCCCAAAATGCAAGGTTTTTTTTACAGCTATATGAACTTGTAAATGCAGTGAATTGCTTCAATATTCAGGCACCCTAAAAATGCAAGGATTTTTTAATCAGGTATGTGAACTTGGAAATGCAGTGAATTGCTGCAATTTTTCAGCCCCACCCCCCTAAATTCTAGGTTTTTATCAGGTATATGAACTTGAAAATGCAGTGGATTGTTTCAATTTTTCAGCTCCCCCCCCCAAAAAAAATGCAAGGTTTTTAACAGGTATATCAACTTGGAATGCAGTGATTTGCTGCAATTTTTTTAGGCCACCCAAAAATGCAAGGTTTTTATCAGCTATATGGATTTGGAAATGAAGTGGATTGCTTTAATTTTTCAAACCCCCCCCCCCCCCCCAAAAAAAAAAAAAGCAAGGTTTTTATCAGGTATATGAACTTGGAAATGAAGTAGATTACTTTAGTTTTCTAGCCCCCCCCCCAAAAAAACAAAGCAAGGTTTTTATCAGGTATATGAACTTGGAAATGCAGTGAATTGCTTTAATTTTCCAGCCCCCCCCCCCCAAAAAAAAAAAAAAATGCAAGGTATTTATCAGGTATATGAGCTTGGAAATACAGTGAATTTCTGCAATTTTTCAGGCCCCCCAAAATGCAAGTTTTTTTTTACAGCTATATGAACTTGTAAATGCAGTGAATTGCTTCAATATTCAGGCACCCCAAAAATGCAAGGTTTTTTATCAGGTATGTGAACTTGGAAATGCAGTGAATTGCTTCAACTTTTTCAGCCCCCCAAAATGCAAGGTTTTTTTTTACAGCTATATGAACTTGTAAATGCAGTGAATTGCTTCAATATTCAGGCACCCTAAAAATGCAAGGTTTTTTTTATCAGGTATATGAACTAGGAAAAGCAGTGAATTGCTGGAAATTTTTAAGCCCCCCATCCAAAAAAATGCAAGGTTTTTTATCAGCTATATGAAATTGGAATTGCAGAGAGTTGCTGCAATTTTTCAGGCCCCCAAAAAATGCAAGTTTTTTTTTTTTTTATGAAGTATATGAACTTGGAAATGCAGTGGATTGCTGCAATTTTTCAGGCCCCCCCTTCCCCCAAATTGAAAGGTTTTTATCAGGTATATGAACTTGGAAATGCAGTGAATTGATTAAAATTTTCAGCCCCCCTCCAAAAAAAAGAAAAATCAAGGGTTTTTTTATTATCAGATATATGAACTTGGAAATGCAGTGAATTGATTCAAATTTTCAGCCTCCCCCCCCCCCCCCCCCAAAAAAAAAAAATGCAAGATTTTTATCAGGTGTATGAACTTGGAAATGCAGTGGATTGCTTCAATTTTTTAGCCCCACCCCCCTAAATTCTAGGTTTTTATCAGGTATATGAACTTGAAAATGCAGTGGATTGCTTTAATTTTCCAGCCCCCCCCCCCCCCAAAAAAAAAAAAAAAAAATGCAAGGCATTTATTAGGCATATGAGCTTGGAAATACAGTGAAATGCTGCAATTTTTCAGTCCCCCCAAAATGCAAGTTTTTTTTACAGCTATATGAACTTGTAAATGCAGTGAATTGCTTCAATATTCAGGCACCCTAAAAATGCAAGGATTTTTTAATCAGGTATGTGAACTTGGAAATGCAGTGAATTGCTGCAATTTTTCAGCCCCACCCCCCTAAATTCTAGGTTTTTATCAGTATATGAACTTGAAAATGCAGTGGATTGTTTCAATTTTTCAGCTCCCCCCCCCCAAAAAAAAATGCAAGTTTTTTATCAGGTATATCAACTTGGAAATGCAGTGATTTGCTGCAATTTTTTTAGGCCACCCAAAAATGCAAGGTTTTTATCAGCTATATGGATTTGGAAATGAAGTGGATTGCTTTAATTTTTCACCCCCCCCCCCCCCCAAAAAAAGCAAGGTTTTTATCAGGTATATGAACTTGGAAATGAAGTAGATTACTTTAGTTTTCTAGCCCCCCCCCCCCAAAAAAAGCAAGGTTTTCATCAGGTATATGAACTTGGAAATGCAGTGGATTGCTTTAATTTTCCAGCCCCCCCCCCAAAAAAAAAAAAAAATGCAAGGTATTTATCAGGTATATGAGCTTGGAAATACAGTGAATTTCTGCAATTTTTCAGGCCCCCAAAATGCAAGTTTTTTTTTACAGGCTATATGAACTTGTAAATGCAGTGAATTGCTTCAATATTCAGGCACCCCAAAAATGCAAGGTTTTTTATTAGGTATGTGAACTTGGAAATGCAGTGAATTGCTTCAACTTTTTCAGCCCCCCCCCACCCCAAAAAAAAAATAGCAAGGGTTTTTTTATCAGGTATATGAACTTTGAAATACAGAGAATTGCTTCAATTTTTAAGCCCCCCCCCCAAAAAAAAAAACACAAAATGCAAAGGGTTTTTTAATCAGGTAAATTAAATTGGAACTGCAGTGAATTGCTGCAAATTTTTCAGCCCCATCCAAAAAAAATGCAAGGTTTTTTATTATCAGGTATATGAACTTGGAAATGCAGTGGATTGCTTCAATTTTCCAGACCACCCCCCAAAAAAAATGCAAGGCATTTATTAGGTATATGAACTTTGAAATGTAGTGAATTGCTGCAATTTTCAGGCCCCCCCCCAAAAAAATGCTAGGTTTTTTTTTTTATCAGCTATATGATACTTGAAAATGCAGTGGATTGCTTCAATTTGTCAGGCCCCCTAAAAATGCAAGGTTTTATCAACTATATAAACTTTGAAATGCAGTGAATTGCTGCAATTTTTCAGCCCCCCTCCCAAAATGCAAGGTTTTTATCAGGAATGTGAACGTGGAAATGCAGTAAATTGCTGCAATTTTTCAGCCCACCCCCCTAAAAAAAATTCAAGGTTTTTATCAGGTACATGAACTTGGCAATGCAGTAAATTGCTGCAATTTTTTTGGGCCCCCCCACCAAAAAAAAATAAAAAAATTCAAGGATTCTATCAGGTATATGAACTTGGAAATGCAGTGGATTGCCGCAAAGTTTTTAAGCATCGCCCCAATAAAATGCAGAGGTTTTTTTTATATCAGGTATAATAACTTAGAATTGCAGTGCATTGCTGCAAATTTTTCAGCCCCCCCAAAATGCAAGGATTTTTTTTATCAGGTATATGAACTTGGCAATGCAGTGAAATGCTGCAATTTTTCAGGCCCCCCCAAAATTGAAAGGTTTTTATCAGGTATATGAAATTGGAACTGCAGAGAATTGCAGCAATTTTTCAGGCCCCCAAAAATGCAAGGTTTTTTTTTTAATCAAGTATACGAATTTGGAAATGCAGTGTATTGCTTCAATTTTTCAGCCCTTCCCCCCCCAAAAATTCAAGGTTTCTATCAGGTATTTGAACTTGGATTTTCAGTGAATTGCTTTCAATTTTTAGGCCCCCAAAATGCAAGGATTTTTTTATCAGGTATATGAACTTGGCAATGCAGTGAATTGCTTCAATTTTTAAGCCCCTCCCCACAAAAAAAAAAAAAAAAATACAAGGTTTTTTTTTATCAGGTAAATTAAATTGGAACTGCAGTGAATTGCTGCAATTTTTCAGGTTCCCCCAAAATGCAAGGTTTCTATCAGCTATATGAAATTGGAACTGCAGAGAATTGCTGCAATTTTTCAGGCCCCCAAAAATGCAAGTTTTTTTTTAACAAGAATATAAACTTGGAAATGCAGTAAATTGCTGCAAATTTTTCAGACCCACCTCCCCAAAAAAAAAGAAAAATGCAAGATTTTTATCAGCTATATGAAATTGGAACTGCAGAGAATTGCTGCAATTTTTCAGGCCCCCAAAAATGAAAGGTTTTTATCAGGTATATGAACTTGGAAATGCAGTGATTTGCTGCAATTTTTTTCAGGCCACCCAAAAATGCAAGGTTTTTATCAGATATATGAATTTGGAAATGAAGCGGATTGCTTCAATTTTTCAAAGCCCCCTTCCAAAAAAAGCAAAATTTTTATCAGGTATATGAACTCGGAAATGCAGTGGATTGCTTTAATTTTCCATCACCCCCCCCCCCCCCCAAAAAAACAACAAAACAAATGCAAGGCATTTATCAGGTATATGACCTTTTAAATGTAATGAATTGCTGCAATTTTTCAGGCCCCCCAAAATGCAAGTTTTTTTTTAATCAAGTACATGAACTTGGAAATGCAGTTAATTGCTACAATTTTTCAGGCCCCCCTAAAAATGCAATGATTTTATTAGCTATATGAACTTGGAAATGCAGTGAATTGCTTCAATTTTCAGCCCCCCCCCCAAAAAAAAAAAATGCAAGGTTTTTATCAGGTATATGAACTTGGCAATGCAGTGAATTGCTTCAATTTTTAAGCCCCCCCCCCAAAAAAAACACAAAATGCAAGGATTTTTTAATCAGGTAAATTAAATTGGAACTGCAGTGAATTGCTTCAATTTTTCAGGCCCCCCAAAAAATGCAAGGTTTTTTATCAGGAATATGAACTTGGCAATGCAATGAATTGCTTCAATTTTCAATTTTTCAGCCCCCCCCCCCCCCCCCCCCCAAAAAAAAGCAAGGTTTTTATCAGGTATATGAACTTGAAATTGCAGTGAATTGCTTCAATTTTTCAGGCCCCCCCAAAACTGCAAGGTATTTATCAGGTATATGAAATTGGAAATGCAGTGGATTGCCGCAAAATTTTCAGCTCCCCCAATAAAATGCAGAGGTTTTTTTTTTATATCAGGTATAATAACTCAGAAATGCAGTGAATTGCTTAAATTTTTCAGGCCTTTACCCCAAAATAATTCAAGGTTTCTATCAGGTATATGAACTTGGAATTGCAGTGAATTGCTGCAAATTTTTCAGCCCCCCAAAATGCAAGGATTTTTTTATCAGGTATATGAACTTGGCAATGCAGTGAATTGCTTCAATTTTTAAGCCCCCCCCCCCCCAAAAAAAAGAAAAAAAACACAAAATACAAAGTTTTTTTTATCAGGTAAATTAAATTGGAACTGCAGTGAATTGCTTCAATTTTTCAGGCCCCCCAAAAGATGCAAGGTTTTTTATCAGGAATATGAACTTGAAATGCAGTGAATTGCTTCAACTTTTTCAGCCCCCCCCCACCAAAAAAAAAAAAAATGGTAAGGTTTTTTTTTAATCAGGTATATGAACTTGGAAATGCAGTGAGTTGCTTCAATTTTTCAGGCCCCAAAAAATGCAAGGTTTTTTTTAATGAAGTATATGAACTAGGAAAAGCAGTGAATTGCTGGAAATTTTTCAGCCCCATCCAAAAAAATACAAGGTTTTTTATTATCAGGTATATGAACTTGAAAATGCAGTGAATTGCTGCAATTTTTAGGCCCCCCAAAAATGCAAGGTTTTTTTTTTTATCAAGTATATGAACTTGGAAATGCAGTGAAATGCTGCAAATTTTTCAGCCCCATCCAAAAATATGCAAGGTTTTTTATTATCAGGTATATGAACTTGGAAATGCAGTGGATTGCTTCAATTTTCCAGCCCCCCCCCCCCCCCCCCAAAAAAAAAAAAATGCAAGGCATTTATCAGGTATATGAACTTTGAAATGTAGTGAATTGCTGCAATTTTTCAGGCCCCCCCAAAAATGCTAGTTTTTTTTAATCAGCTATATGAACTTGGAAATGCAGTGGATTGCTTTAATTTGCCAGGCCCCCTAAAAATACAATTTTTTTATCAACTATATAAAATTGGAAATGCAGTGAATTGCTGCATTTTTTCAGCCCCCCCTCCCCAAAATACAAGGTTTTTATCAGGTATATGAACTTGGCAATGCAGTAAATTGCTGCAATTTTTTCAGGCCCCCCCCCAAAAAAAAATAAAAATAAAATCAACGTTTCTATCAGTATATGAACTTGGAATTGCAGTGAATTGCTTCAATTTTTCAGGCCCCCCAAAA
Organism: Leptodactylus fuscus; assembly: GCF_031893055.1. NCBI lineage: Eukaryota > Metazoa > Chordata > Amphibia > Anura > Leptodactylidae > Leptodactylus > Leptodactylus fuscus. The sequence goes on from NW_027440378.1 coordinate 84,178, forward strand.
ATGCAAGGTATTTATCAGGTATATGAACTTGGAAATGCAGTAGATTGCCGCAAAGTTTTAAGCTCCCCCCCAATAAAATGCAGAGGATTTTTTTATATATATATCAGGTATAATAACTTAGAATTGCAGCAGTGCATTGCTGCAAATTTTTCAGCCCCCCAAAATGCAAGGATTTTTTTATCAGGTATATGAACTTGGCAATGCAGTGAATTGCTTCAATTTTTAAGCCCCCCCCCCCAAAAAAAAAGAAAAAAAACACAAAATACAAAGTTTTTTTTATCAAGTAAATTAAATTGGAACTGCAGTGAATTGCTTCAATTTTTCAGGCCCCCCAAAAGATGCAAGGTTTTTTATCAGGAATATGAACTTGGAAATGCAGTGAATTGCTTCAACTTTTTCAGCCCCCCCCCCCAAAAAAAAAAAATGGTAAGGTTTTTTTTAATCAGGTATATGAACTTGGAAATGCAGTGAATTGCTTCAATTTTTCAGGCCCCAAAAAATGCAAGGTTTTTTATTATCAGGTATATGAACTTGAAATGCAGTGAATTGCTGCAATTTTAAGGCCCCCCAAAAATGCAAGGTTTTTTTTTTTTTATCAAGTATATGAACTTGGAAATGCAGTGAAATGCTGCAAATTTTTCAGCCCCATCCAAAAATATGCAAGGTTTTTTATTATCAGGTATATGAACTTGGAAATGCAGTGGATTGCTTCAATTTTCCAGCCCCCCCCCCCCAAAAAAAAAAAAATGCAAGGCATTTATCAGGTATATGAACTTTGAAATGTAGTGAATTGCTGCAATTTTTCAGGCCCCCCAAAAATGCTAGTTTTTTTTTTAATCAGCTATAATGAACTTGGAAATGCAGTGGATTGCTTTAATTTGCCAGGCCCCCTAAAAATACAATTTTTTTTTATCAACTATATAAATTGGAAATGCAGTGAATTGCTGCATTTTTTCAGCCCCCCCTCCAAAATACAAGGTTTTTATCAGGTATATGAACTTGGCAATGCAGTAAATTGCTGCAATATTTTCAGGCCCCCCCCCAAAAAAAAATAAATAAAAAAAAATCAACGTTTCTATTAGGTATATGAACTTGGAATTGCAGTGAATTGCTTCAATTTTCAGGCCCCCCAAAAATGCAAGGTATTTATCAGGTATATGAACTTGGAAATGCAGTAGATTGCCGCAAAGTTTTAAGCTCCCCCCCAATAAAATGCAGATTTTTTTTTTATATATATATATCAGGTATAATAACTTAGAATTGCAGTGCATTGCTGCAAATTTTTCAGCCCCCCAAAATGCAAGGATTTTTTTTTATCAGGTTTTATGAACTTGAAAATGCAGAGAATTGCTGCATATTTTTCAGCCCCATCCAAAAAAATACAAGGTTTTTTAATATCAGGTTTATGAACTTGGAATGCAGTGAATTGCTTCAATTTTTCAGGCACCCCAAAAATGCAAGGTTTTTTTCAGCTATATGAATTTGAAATGCAGTGAATTGCTTCAATTTTTCAGCCCCCCCCCCCTAAAAAAATGCAAGGTTTCGTATCAGGTATATGAACTTGGAGTTGCAGTGAATTGCTGCAATTTTTCAGGCCCCCCAAAATGCAAGATTATTTTTACAGCTATATGAAACTTGTATATGCAGTGAATTGCTTCAATTTTTAAGCCCCCTCCCCCCCCCCAAAAAAAAAACAACACAAAATGCAAGGGTTTTTTTTATCAGGTAAATTAAATTGGAACTGCAGTGAATTGCTGCAATTTTTCAAGCCTCCAAAAATGCAAGGTTTTTATCAGGTATATGAACCTTGAAATGCAGTGAATTGATTCAACGTTTCAGCCTCCCCCCAAAAAAAAATCAAAGGTTTTTAATTTCAGGTATATGAACTTGGAAATGCAGTGAATTGCTTCAATTTTTCAGGCACCCCAAAAATGTAAGGTTTTTTTCAGCTATATGAATTTGGAAATGCAGTGAATTGCTTCAATTTTTCACCCACCCCAAAAAAAAACCAAAAACAAAATGCAAGGTTTCTATCAGGTATATGAACTTGGAGTTTCAGTGAATTGCTGCAATTTTTCAGGCCCCCCAAAAATGCTAGTTTTTTTTAATCAGCTATATGAACTTGGAAATGCAGTGGATTGCTTTAATTTGTCAGGCCCCCTAAAAATACAAGGTTTTTATCAACTATATAAACTTGGAAATGCAGTGAATTGCTGTAATTTTTCAGCCCCCCTCCCCAAAATGCAAGGTTTTTATCAGGAATGTGAACGTGGAAATGCAGTAAATTGCTGCAATTTTTCAGCCCACCCCCTAAAAAAAATTCAAGGTTTCTATCAGGTATATGAACTTGGAATTGCAGTGAATTGCTTCAATTTTTCAGGCCCCCCCAAAAATGCAAGGTATTTATCAGGTATATGAACTTGGAAATGCAGTGGATTGCCGCAAAGTTTTAAGCTTCCCCCAATAAAATGCAGAGGTTTTTTTTATATCAGGTATAATAACTTAGAATTGCAGTGCATTGCTGCAAATTTTTACCCCCAAAATGCAAGGATTTTTTTTATCAGGTATATGAACTTGGCAATGCAGTGAAATGCTGCAATTTTTCAGGCCCCCCCAAAATTGAAAGGTTTTTATCAGGTATATGAAATTGGAACTGCAGAGAATTGCAGCAATTTTTCAGGCCCCCAAAATTGCAAGGTTTTTTTTTTAATCAAGTATATGAATTTGGAAATGCAGTGAATTGCTTCAATTTTTCAGCCCTTCCCCTCCAAAAAATTCAAGATTTCTATCAGGTATTTGAACTTGGATTTTCAGTGAATTGCTTCAATTTTTTAGGCCCCCCAAAATGCAAGGATTTTTTTTATCAGGTATATGAACTTGGCAATGCAGTGAATTGCTTCAATTTTTAAACACCCCCCCCCCCCCCAAAGAAAAAAATGCAAGGTTTTTATCAGGTATATGAACTTGGCAATACAGTGAATTGCTTCAATTTTTAAGCCCTCCCCCCAAAAGAAACACAAAATGCAAGGATTTTTTAATCAGGTAAATTAAATTGGAACTGCAGTGATTTGCTTCAATTTTTCAGACCCCCCAAAAAATGCAAGGTTTTTTATCAGGAATATGAACTTGGCAATGCAATGAATTGCTTCAATTTTTCAGCCCCCCCCCCAAAAAAAAATGCAAGGTTTTTATCAGGTATATGAACTTGGAAAAGCAGTAATTTTTTTGCAATTTTTTTCAGGCCACCCAAAAATGCAAGGTTTTTTTATCAGCTATATGAACTTGGAAATGCAGTGGATTGCTTCAATTTGTCAGGCACCCTAAAAATGGAAGGTTTTTATCAACTATATAAACTTGGAAATGCAGTGGATTGCTGCAATTTTTCAGCCCCCCCCCCCCAAAAAAAAAAAAAATTCAAGGTTTTTATCAGGTATATGAACTTGGAATTGCAGTGAATTGCTTAAATTTTTCAGGCCCCCCCAAAACTGCAAGGTATTTATCAGGTATATGAAATTGGAAATGCAGTGGATTGCCGCAAAATTTTCAGCTCCCCCCAATAAAATGCAGAGGTTTTTTTTTATATCAGGTATAATAACTCAGAAATGCAGTAAATTGCTTAAATTTTTAAGGCCTTCACCCCAAAATAATTCAAGGTTTCTAACAGGTATATGAACTTGGAATTGCAGTGAATTGCTGCAAATTTTTCAGCCCCCCAAAATGCAAGGATTTTTTTATCAGGCATATGAATTTGGCAATGCAGTGAATTGCTTCAATTTTTAAGCCCCCCCCCCCCAAAAAAAAAAAAAAACAAAACACAAAATACAAGGTTTTTTTAATCAGGTAAATTAAATTGGAACTGCAGTGAATTGCTTCAATTTTTCAGGCCCCCCAAAAGATGCAAGGTTTTTTTTATCAGGAATATGAACTTGGAAATGCAGTGAATTGCTTCAACTTTTTCAGCCCCCCCCCAAAAAAAAAAAAATAGCAAGGTTTTTTTTAAATCAGGTATATGAACTTGGAAATGCAGAGAATTGCTGCAATTTTTCAGGCCCCAAAAAATGCAAGGTTTTTTTTAATGAAGTATATGAACTAGGAAAAGCAGTGAATTGCTGGAAATTTTTCTGCCCCCATCCAAAAAAATGCAAGGTTTTTTATTATCAGGTATATGAACTTGAAAATGCAGTGAATTGCTGCAATTTTTAAGGCCCCCCAAAAATGCAAGGTTTTTTTTATTTTATCAAGTATATGAACTTGGAAATGCAGTGAAATGCTGCAAATTTTTCAGCCCCATCCAAAAATATGCAAGGTTTTTTATTATCAGGTATATGAATTTGGAAATGCAGTGGATTGCTTCAATTTTCCAGCCCCCCCCCCCCAAAAAAAAAAAAAAAAATGCAAGGCATTTATCAGGTATATGAACTTTGAAATGTAGTGAATTGCTGCAATTTTTCAGGCCCCCCAAAAATGTTTTTTTTTTTTTAATCAGCTATATGAACTTGGAAATGCAGTGGATTGCTTTAATTTGCCAGGCCCCCTAAAAATACAATTTTTTTTATCAACTATATAAAATTGGAAATGCAGTGAATTGCTGCATTTTTTCAGCCCCCCTCCCAAAATACAAGGTTTTTATCAGGTATATGAACTTGGCAATGCAGTAAATTGCTGCAATTTTTTCAGGGCCCCCACCCCCAAAAAAAAAAAAAATCAACGTTTCTATCAGGTATATGAACTTGGAATTGCAGTGAATTGCTTCAATTTTTCAGGCCCCCCAAAAATGCAAGGTATTTATCAGGTATATGAACTTGGAAATGCAGTAGATTGCCGCAAAGTTTTAAGCTCCCCCCCAATAAAATGCAGAGGATTTTTTTTTATATATATCAGGTATAATAACTTAGAATTGCAGTGCATTGCTGCAAATTTTTCAGCCCCCCAAAATGCAAGGATTTTTTTATCAGGTATATGAACTTGGCAATGCAGTGAATTGCTTCAATTTTTAAGCCCCCCCCCCCAAAAAAAAAAAGAAAAAAAACACAAAATACAAAGTTTTTTTTATCAGGTAAATTAAATTGGAACTGCAGTGAATTGCTTCAATTTTTCCCCCAAAAGATGCAAGGTTTTTTATCAGGAATATGAACTTGGAAATGCAGTGAATTGTTTCAACTTTTTCAGCCCCCCCCCCCAAAAAAAAAAAATGGTAAGGTTTTTTTTTAATCAGGTATATGAACTTGGAAATGCAGTGAATTGCTTCAATTTTTCAGGCCCCAAAAAATGCAAGGTTTTTTTTTAATGAAGTATATGAACTAGGAAAAGCAGTGAATTGCTGGAAATTTTTCAGCCCCCATCCAAAAAAATGCAAGGTTTTTTATTATCAGGTATATGAACTTGAAAATGCAGTGAATTGCTGCAATTTTTAAGGCCCCCCAAAAATGCAAGTTTTTTTTTTTTTATCAAGTATATGAAGTTGGAAATGCAGTGAAATGCTGCAAATTTTTCAGCCCCATACAAAAATATGCAAGGTTTTTTATTATCAGGTATATGAACTTGGAAATGCAGTGGATTGCTTCAATTTTCCAGCCCCCCCCCCAAAAAAAAAAAAATGCAAGGCATTTATCAGGTATATGAACTTTGAAATGTAGTGAATTGCTGCAATTTTTCAGGCCCCCCAAAAATGCTAGTTTTTTTTTAATCAGCTATATGAACTTGGAAATGCAGTGGATTGCTTTAATTTGCCAGGCCCCCTAAAAATACAATTTTTTTTATCAACTATATAAAATTGGAAATGCAGTGAATTGCTGCATTTTTTCAGCCCCCCTCCCAAAATACAAGGTTTTTTATCAGGTATATGAACTTGGCAATGCAGTAAATTGCTGCAATTTTTTCAGGGCCCCCCCCCCCCCAAAAAAAAAAAAAATCAACGTTTCTATCAGGTATATGAACTTGGAATTGCAGTGAATTGCTTCAATTTTTCAGGCCCCCCAAAAATGCAAGGTATTTATCAGGTATATGAACTTGGAAATGCAGTAGATTGCCGCAAAGTTTTAAGCTCCCCCCCAATAAAATGCAGAGGATTTTTTTTTATATATATCAGGTATAATAACTTAGAATTGCAGTGCATTGCTGCAAATTTTTCAGCCCCCCAAAATGCAAGGATTTTTTTATCAGGTATATGAACTTGGCAATGCAGTGAATTGCTTCAATTTTTAAGCCCCCCCCCCAAAAAAAAAAAAAAAGAAAAAAAACACAAAATACAAAGTTTTTTTTATCAGGTAAATTAAATTGGAACTGCAGTGAATTGCTTCAATTTTTCAGGCCCCCCAAAAGATGCAAGGTTTTTTATCAGGAATATGAACTTGGAAATGCAGTGAATTGCTTCAACTTTTTCAGCCCCCCCCCCAAAAAAAAAAATGGTAAGGTTTTTTTTTAATCAGGTATATGAACTTGGAAATGCAGTGAATTGCTTCAATTTATCAGGCCCCAAAAAATGCAAGGTTTTTTTTTAATGAAGTATATGAACTAGGAAAAGCAGTGAATTGCTGGAAATTTTTCAGCCCCCATCCAAAAAAATGCAAGGTTTTTTATTATCAGGTATATGAACTTGAAAATGCAGTGAATTGCTGCAATTTTTAAGGCCCCCCAAAAATGCAAGGTTTTTTTTTTTTTTATCAAGTATATGAACTTGGAAATGCAGTGAAATGCTGCAAATTTTTCAGCCCCATCCAAAAATATGCAAGGTTTTTTATTATCAGGTATATGAACTTGGAAATGCAGTGGATTGCTTCAATTTTCCAGCCCCCCCCCCAAAAAAAAAATGCAAGGCATTTATCAGGTATATGAACTTTGAAATGTAGTGAATTGCTGCAATTTTTCAGGCCCCCTAAAAATGCTAGTTTTTTTTTAATCAGCTATATGAACTTGGAAATGCAGTGGATTGCTTTAATTTGCCAGGCCCCCTAAAAATACAATTTTTTTTATCAACTATATAAAATTGGAAATGCAGTGAATTGCTGCATTTTTTCAGCCCCCCTCCCAAAATACAAGGTTTTTTATCAGGTATATGAACTTGGCAATGCAGTAAATTGCTGCAATTTTTTCAGGGCCCCCCCCAAAAAAAAAAAAAAAAAATCAACGTTTCTATCAGGTATATGAACTTGGAATTGCAGTGAATTGCTTCAATTTTTCAGGCCCCCCAAAAATGCAAGGTATTTATCAGGTATATGAACTTGGAAATGCAGTAGATTGCCGCAAAGTTTTAAGCTCCCCCCCAATAAAATGCAGAGGATTTTTTTTTATATATATCAGGTATAATAACTTAGAATTGCAGTGCATTGCTGCAAATTTTTCAGCCCCCCAAAATGCAAGGATTTTTTTATCAGGTATATGAACTTGGCAATGCAGTGAATTGCTTCAATTTTTAAGCCCCCCCCCCAAAAAAAAAAGAAAAAAAACACAAAATACAAAGTTTTTTTTATCAGGTAAATTAAATTGGAACTGCAGTGAATTGCTTCAATTTTTCAGGCCCCCCAAAAGATGCAAGGTTTTTTATCAGGAATATGAACTTGGAAATGCAGTGAATTGCTTCAACTTTTTCAGCCCCCCCCCCAAAAAAAAAAAAAAAAATGGTAAGGTTTTTTTTTAATCAGGTATATGAACTTGGAAATGCAGTGAATTGCTTCAATTTTTCAGGCCCCCAAAAATGCAAGGTTTTTTTTTAATGAAGTATATGAACTAGGAAAAGCAGTGAATTGCTGGAAATTTTTCAGCCCCCATCCAAAAAAATGCAAGGTTTTTTATTATCAGGTATATGAACTTGAAAATGCAGTGAATTGCTGCAATTTTTAAGGCCCCCCAAAAATGCAAGGTTATTTTTTTTTACCAAGTATATGAACTTGGAAATGCAGTGAAATGCTGCAAATTTTTCAGCCCCATCCAAAAATATGCAAGGTTTTTTATTATCAGGTATATGAACTTGGAAATGCAGTGGATTGCTTCAATTTTCCAGCCCCCCCCAAAAAAAAATGCAAGGCATTTATCAGGTATATGAACTTTGAAATGTAGTGAATTGCTGCAATTTTTCAGGCCCCCCAAAAATGCTTTTTTTTTTTTAATCAGCTATATGAACTTGGAAATGCAGTGGATTGCTTTAATTTGCCAGGCCCCCTAAAAATACAATTTTTTTTATCAACTATATAAAATTGGAAATGCAGTGAATTGCTGCATTTTTTCAGCCCCCCTCCCAAAATACAAGGTTTTTATCAGGTATATGAACTTGGCAATGCAGTAAATTGCTGCAATTTTTTCAGGGCCCCCCCCCCAAAAAAAAAAAATCAAAAATCAACGTTTCTATCAGGTATATGAACTTGGAATTGCAGTGAATTGCTTCAATTTTTCAGGCCCCCCAAAAATGCAAGGTATTTATCAGGTATATGAACTTGGAAATTCAGTAGATTGCCGCAAAGTTTTAAGCTCCCCCCCAATAAAATGCAGAGGTTTTTTTTTTTTATACATATACCAGGTATAATAACTTAGAATTGCAGTGCATTGCTGCAAATTTTTCAGCCCCCCAAAATGCATGGATTTTTTTTATCAGGTTTATGAACTTGGAAATGCAGTGAATTGCTTCAATTTTTCAGGCACCCCAAAAATGCAAGGTTTTTTTCAGCTATATGAATTTGGAAATGCAGTGAAATGCTTCAATTTTTCAGCCCACCCCCCTAAAAAAAATGCAACGTTTCTATCAGGTATATGAACTTGGAGTTGCAGTGAATTGCTGCAATTTTTCAGGCCCCCCAAAATGCAAGGTTATTTTTACAGCTATATGAACTTGTATATGCAGTGAATTGCTTCAATTTTTAAGCCCCCTCCCCCCCCAAAAAAAAAACAACACAAAATGCAAGGTTTTTTTTATCAGGTAAATTAAATTGGAACTGCAGTGAATTGCTGCAATTTTTCAAGCCTCCAAAAATGCAAGGTTTTTATCAGGTATATGAACCTTGAAATGCAGTGAATTGATTCAACGTTTCAGCCACCCCCCCAAAAAAAAATCAAGGTTTTTTAATTTCAGGTATATGAACTTGGAAATGCAGTGAATTGCTTAAATTTTTCAGGCACCCCAAAAATGTAAGGTTTTATTCAGCTATATGAATTTGGAAATGCAGTGAATTGCTTCAATTTTTCACCCCCCCCCCCCCCAAAAAAAAAAACAAAAACAAATGCAAGGTTTCTATCAGGTATATGAACTTGGAGTTTCAGTGAATTGCTGCAATTTTTCAGGCCCCCCAAAAATGCTAGTTTTTTTTTTTAATCAGCTATATGAACTTGGAAATGCAGTGGATTGCTTTAATTTGTCAGGCCCCCTAAAAATACAAGGTTTCTATCAACTATATAAACTTGGAAATGCAGTGAATTGCTGTAATTTTTCAGCCCCCCTCCCAAAATGCAAGGTTTTTATCAGGAATGTGAACGTGGAAATGCAGTAAATTGCTGCAATTTTTCAGCCCACCCCCTAAAAAAAATTCAAGGTTTCTATCAGGTATATGAACTTGGAATTGCAGTGAATTGCTTCAATTTTTCAGGCCCCCCCAAAAATGCAAGGTATTTATCAGGTATATGAACTTGGAAATGCAGTGGATTGCCGCAAAGTTTTAAGCTTCCCCCAATAAAATGCAGAGGTTTTTTTTATATCAGGTACAATAACTTAGAATTGCAGTGCATTGCTGCAAATTTTTCAGCCCCCCAAAATGCAAGGATTTTTTTATCAAGTATATGAACTTGGAAATGCAGTGAAATGCTGCAAATTTTTCAGCCCCATCCAAAAATATGCAAGGTTTTTTATTATCAGGTATATGAACTTGGAAATGCAGTGGATTGCTTCAATTTTCCAGCCCCCCCCCCCCCCAAAAAAAAAAAGCAAGGCATTTATCAGGTATATGAACTTTGAAATGTAGTGAATTGCTGCAATTTTTCAGGCCCCCCAAAAATGCTAGTTTTTTTTAATCAGCTATATGAACTTGGAAATGCAGTGGATTGCTTTAATTTGCCAGGCCCCCTAAAAATACAATTTTTTTATCAACTATATAAAATTGGAAATGCAGTGAATTGCTGCATTTTTTCAGCCCCCCTCCCAAAATACAAGGTTTTTATCAGGTATATGAACTTGGCAATGCAGTAAATTGCTGCAATTTTTTCAGGGCCCCCCCCCCAAAAAAAAAAAAAATCAACGTTTCTATCAGGTATATGAACTTGGAATTGCAGTGAATTGCTTCAATTTTTCAGGCCCCCCAAAAATGCAAGGTATTTATCAGGTATATGAACTTGGAAATGCAGTAGATTGCCGCAAAGTTTTAAGCTCCCCCCCAATAAAATGCAGAGGATTTTTTTATATATATATCAGGTATAATAACTTAGAATTGCAGTGCATTGCTGCAAATTTTTCAGCCCCCCAAAATGCAAGGATTTTTTTATCAGGTATATGAACTTGGCAATGCAGTGAATTGCTTCAATTTTTAAGCCCCCCCCCCCCAAAAAAAAAAGAAAAAAAACCACAAAATACAAAGTTTTTTTTATCAGGTAAATTAAATTGGAACTGCAGTGAATTGCTTCAATTTTTCAGGCCCCCCAAAAGATGCAAGGTTTTTTATCAGGAATATGAACTTGGAAATGCAGTGAATTGCTTCAACTTTTTCAGCCCCCCCCAAAAAAAAAAAAAAAAATGGTAAGGTTTTTTTTTAATCAGGTATATGAACTTGGAAATGCAGTGAATTGCTTCAATTTTTCAGGCCCCCAAAAATGCAAGGTTTGTTTTTTAATGAAGTATATGAACTAGGAAAAGCAGTGAATTGCTGGAAATTTTTCAGCCCCCATCCAAAAAAATGCAAGGTTTTTTATTATCAGGTATATGAACTTGAAAATGCAGTGAATTGCTGCAATTTTTAAGGCCCCCCAAAAATGCAAGGTTTTTTTTTTTTTTACCAAGTATATGAACTTGGAAATGCAGTGAAATGCTGCAAATTTTTCAGCCCCATCCAAAAATATGCAAGGTTTTTTATTATCAGGTATATGAACTTGGAAATGCAGTGGATTGCTTCAATTTTCCAGCCCCCCCCCCAAAAAAAAATGCAAGGCATTTATCAGGTATATGAACTTTGAAATGTAGTGAATTGCTGCAATTTTTCAGGCCCCCCAAAAATGCTTTTTTTTTTTTAATCAGCTATATGAACTTGGAAATGCAGTGGATTGCTTTAATTTGCCAGGCCCCCTAAAAATACAATTTTTTTTATCAACTATATAAAATTGGAAATGCAGTGAATTGCTGCATTTTTTCAGCCCCCCTCCCAAAATACAAGGTTTTTATCAGGTATATGAACTTGGCAATGCAGTAAATTGCTGCAATTTTTTCAGGCCCCCCCCCAAAAAAAAAAAATAAAAAAAATCAACGTTTCTATCAGGTATATGAACTTGGAATTGCAGTGAATTGCTTCAATTTTTCAGGCCCCCCAAAAATGCAAGGTATTTATCAGGTATATGAACTTGGAAATGCAGTAGATTGCCGCAAAGTTTTAAGCTCCCCCCCAATAAAATGCAGAGGTTTTTTTTATATATATATATCAGGTATAATAACTTAGAATTGCAGTGCATTGCTGCAAATTTTTCAGCCCCCCAAAATGCAAGGATTTTTTTTTATCAGGTTTATGAACTTGGAAATGCAGAGAATTGCTGCATATTTTTCAGCCCCATCCAAAAAAATACAAGGTTTTTTAATATCAGGTATATGAACTTGGAAATGCAGTGAATTGCTTCAATTTTTCAGGCACCCCAAAAATGCAAGGTTTTTTTCAGCTATATGAACTTGTATATGCAGTGAATTGCTTCAATTTTTAAGCCCCCTCCCCCCCCAAAAAAAAAAACAACACAAAATGCAAGGTTTTTTTTATCAGGTAAATTAAATTGGAACTGCAGTGAATTGCTGCAATTTTTCAAGCCTCCAAAAATGCAAGGTTTTTATCAGGTATATGAACCTTGAAATGCAGTGAATTGATTCAACGTTTCAGCCTCCCCCCAAAAAAAAATCAAGGTTTTTTAATTTCAGGTATATGAACTTGGAAATGCAGTGAATTGCTTCAATTTTTCAGGCACCCCAAAAATGTAAGGTTTTTTTCAGCTATATGAATTTGGAAATGCAGTGAATTGCTTCAATTTTTCACCCACCCCCAAAAAAAAACCAAAAACAAATGCAAGGTTTCTATCAGGTATATGAACTTGGAGTTTCAGTGAATTGCTGCAATTTTTCAGGCCCCCCAAAAATGCTAGTTTTTTTTTAATCAGCTATATGAACTTGGAAATGCAGTGGATTGCTTTAATTTGCCAGGCCCCCTAAAAATACAATTTTTTTTTATCAACTATATAAAATTGGAAATGCAGTGAATTGCTGCATTTTTTCAGCCCCCCTCCCAAAATACAAGGTTTTTATCAGGTATATGAACTTGGCAATGCAGTAAATTGCTGCAATATTTTCAGGCCCCCCCCCAAAAAAAAAAAAAATCAAAAAAAATCAACGTTTCTATCAGGTATATGAACTTGGAATTGCAGTGAATTGCTTCAATTTTTCAGGCCCCCCCAAAAATGCAAGGTATTTATCAGGTATATGAACTTGGAAATGCAGTAGATTGCCGCAAAGTTTTAAGCTCCCCCCCCAATAAAATGCAGAGGTTTTTTTTATATATATATATCAGGTATAATAACTTAGAATTGCAGTGCATTGCTGCAAATTTTTCAGCCCCCCAAAATGCAAGGATTTTTTTTTTATCAGGTTTATGAACTTGGAAATGCAGAGAATTGCTGCATATTTTTCAGCCCCATCCAAAAAAATACAAGGTTTTTTAATATCAGGTATATGAACTTGGAAATGCAGTGGATTGCTTCAATTTTCCCAGCCCCCCCCCCCAAAAAAAAATGCAAGGCATTTATCAGGTATATGAACTTTGAAATGTAGTGAATTGCTGCAATTTTTCAGGCCCCCCAAAAATGCTTTTTTTTTTTTAATCAGCTATATGAACTTGGAAATGCAGTGGATTGCTTTAATTTGCCAGGCCCCCTAAAAATACAATTTTTTTTATCAACTATATAAAATTGGAAATGCAGTGAATTGCTGCATTTTTTCAGCCCCCCTCCCAAAATACAAGGTTTTTATCAGGTATATGAACTTGGCAATGCAGTAAATTGCTGCAATTTTTTCAGGCCCCCCCCCCAAAAAAAAAAATAAAAAAAAAATAAACGTTTCTATCAGGTATATGAACTTGGAATTGCAGTGAATTGCTTCAATTTTTCAGGCCCCCCAAAAATGCAAGGTATTTATCAGGTATATGAACTTGGAAATGCAGTAGATTGCCGCAAAGTTTTAAGCTCCCCCCCAATAAAATGCAGAGGTTTTTTTTTATATATATATATCAGGTATAATAACTTAGAATTGCAGTGCATTGCTGCAAATTTTTCAGCCCCCCAAAATGCAAGGATTTTTTTTTATCAGGTTTACGAACTTGGAAATGCAGAGAATTGCTGCATATTTTTCAGCCCCATCCAAAAAAATACAAGGTTTTTTAATATCAGGTATATGAACTTGGAAATGCAGTGAATTGCTTCAATTTTTCAGGCACCCCAAAAATGCAAGGTTTTTTTTAAGCTATATGAATTTGGAAATGCAGTGAATTGCTTCAATTTTTCAGCCCCCCCCCTAAAAAAATGCAAGGTTTCTATCAGGTATATGAACTTGGAGTTGCAGTGAATTGCTGCAATTTTTCAGGCCCCCCAAAATGCAAGGTTATTTTTACAGCTATATGAACTTGTATATGCAGTGAATTGCTTCAATTTTTAAGCCCCCTCCCCCCCCCAAAAAAAAACAACACAAAATGCAAGGTTTTTTTTATCAGGTAAATTAAATTGGAACTGCAGTGAATTGCTGCAATTTTTCAAGCCTCCAAAAATGCAAGGTTTTTATCAGGTATATGAACCTTGAAATGCAGTGAATTGATTCAACGTTTCAGCCTCCCCCCAAAAAAAAATCAAGGTTTTTTAATTTCAGGTATATGAACTTGGAAATGCAGTGAATTGCTTCAATTTTTCAGGCACCCCAAAATTGTAAGGTTTTTTTCAGCTATATGAATTTGGAAATGCAGTGAATTGCTTCAATTTTTCACCCCACCCCAAAAAAAAAACCAAAAACAAATGCAAGGTTTCTATCAGGTATATGAACTTGGAGTTTCAGTGAATTGCTGCAATTTTTCAGGCCCCCCAAAAATGCTAGTTTTTTTTTAATCAGCTATATGAACTTGGAAATGCAGTGGATTGCTTTAATTTGTCAGGCCCCCTAAAAATACAAGGTTTTTATCAACTATATAAACTTGGAAATGCAGTGAATTGCTGTAATTTTTCAGCCCCCCTCCCAAAATGCAAGGTTTTTATCAGGAATGTGAACGTGGAAATGCAGTAAATTGCTGCAATTTTTCAGCCCACCCCCTAAAAAAAATTCAAGGTTTCTATCAGGTATATGAACTTGGAATTGCAGTGAATTGCTTCAATTTTTCAGTCCCCCCCAAAAATGCAAGGTATTTATCAGGTATATGAACTTGGAAATGCAGTGGATTGCCGCAAAGTTTTAAGCTTCCCCCAATAAAATGCAGAGGTTTTTTTTATATCAGGTATAATAACTTAGAATTGCAGTGCATTGCTGCAAATTTTTCAGCCCCCCAAAATGCAAGGATTTTTTTATCAGGTATATGAACTTGGCAATGCAGTGAAATGCTGCAATTTTTCAGGCCCCCCCCAAAATTGAAAGGTTTTTATCAGGTATATGAAATTGGAACTGCAGAGAATTGCAGCAATTTTTCAGGCCCCCCAAAAAATGCAAGGTTTTTTATCAGGAATGTGAACTTGGCAATGCAATGAATTGCTTCAATTTTTCAGCCCCCCCCCCCCCCAAAAAATGCAAGGTTTTTATCAGGTATATGAACTTGGAAAAGCAGTAATTTTTTTGCAATTTTTTTCAGGCCACCCAAAAATGCAAGTTTTTTTTATCAGCTATATGAATTTGGAAATGAAGTGGATTGCTTCAATTTTTTTCACTCCCCCCCCAAAAAAGCAAGGTTATTATCAGTTATAAGAACTTGAAAATGCAGTAGATTGCTTTAATTTTCCAGCCCCCCCCCCCAAAAAAAAAAAAATGCAAAGCATTTATCAGGTATATGAACTTTTAAATGTAGTGAATTGCTGCAATTTTTCAGGCCCCAAAAAATGCTAGTTTTTTTTTTATCAGCTATATGAACTTGGAAATGCAGTGGATTGCTTTAATTTGTCAGGCACCCTAAAAATGGAAGGTTTTTATCAACTATATAAACTTGGAAATGCAGTGGATTGCTGCAATTTTTCAGCCACCCTCCCAAAATGCAAGGTTTGTTTTTTTTTTTTAAATGTAGATTGTGAGCCCCACATAGAGCTCACAATTTACATTTTTCCCTATCAGTATGTCATTAAAATATGGGATGGAAATCCATGCAAACACGGGTAGAACATACAAGCTCCTTGCAGATGTTTTTTTGCCCATGGTGGGATTTGAACACCAGGGCTCAGGTGCTGCAAGGCTGCAGTGCTATCCACTGAGCCACCGTGTGGCCCCCAAAAACGCAAGGTTTTTATCAGGAATATGAACATGGAAATGCAGTGAATTGCTGCAATTTTTCAGCCCACCCCCCTAAAAAATAATTCAAGTTTTTTATCAGGTATATGAACTTTGCAATGCAGTAAATTGCTGCAATTTTTTCAGCCCCCCCCCCAAAAAAAAATAAAAAAATTCAAGGTTTCTGTCAGGTATATGAACTTGGAATTGCAGTGAATTGCTTAAATTTTTCAGGCCCCCCCAAAACTGCAAGGTATTTATCAGGTATATGAAATTGGAAATGCAGTGGATTGCCGCAAAATTTTCAGCTCCCCCCAATAAAATGCAGAGGTTTTTTTTTTATATCAGGTATAATAACTCAGAAATGCAGTAAATTGCTTAAATTTTTCAGGCCTTCACCCCAAAATAATTCAAGGTTTCTATCAGGTATATGAACTTGGAATTGCAGTGAATTGCTGCAAATTTTTCAGCCCCCCAAAATGCAAGGATTTTTTTATCAGGCATATGAATTTGGCAATGCAGTGACTTGCTTCAATTTTTAAGCCCCCCCCCCCAAAAAAAAAAACAAAAAAAAACACAAAATACAAGGTTTTTTTAATCAGGTAAATTAAATTGGAACTGCAGTGAATTGCTTCAATTTTTCAGGCCCCCCAAAAGATGCAAGTTTTTTTTATCAGGAATATGAACT
Source organism: Leptodactylus fuscus (assembly GCF_031893055.1). Classification (NCBI taxonomy): domain Eukaryota; kingdom Metazoa; phylum Chordata; class Amphibia; order Anura; family Leptodactylidae; genus Leptodactylus; species Leptodactylus fuscus. Next base: position 100,530 of record NW_027440378.1, read on the forward strand.
TGGAAATGCAGTGAATTGCTTCAACTTTTTCAGCCCCCCCCCCAAAAAAAAAAATAGCAAGGTTTTTTTTTAATCAGGTATATGAACTTGGAAATGCAGAGAATTGCTGCAATTTTTCAGGCCCCAAAAAATGCAAGGTTTTTTTTTAATGAAGTATATGAACTAGGAAAAGCAGTGAATTGCTGGAAATTTTTCAGCCCCCATCCAAAAAAATGCAAGGTTTTTTATTATCAGGTATATGAACTTGAAAATGCAGTGAATTGCTGCAATTTTTAAGGCCCCCCAAAAATGCAAGGTTTTTTTATTTTATCAAGTATATGAACTTGGAAATGCAGTGAAATGCTGCAAATTTTTCAGCCCCATCCAAAAATATGCAAGGTTTTTTATTATCAGGTATATGAACTTGGAAATGCAGTGGATTGCTTCAATTTTCCAGCCCCCCCCCCCAAAAAAAAAAAAAAATGCAAGGCATTTATCAGGTATATGAACTTTGAAATGTAGTGAATTGCTGCAATTTTTCAGGCCCCCCAAAAATGCTAGTGTTTTTTTTAATCAGCTATATGAACTTGGAAATGCAGTGGATTGCTTTAATTTGCCAGGCCCCCTAAAAATACAATTTTTTTTATCAACTATATAAAATTGGAAATGCAGTGAATTGCTGCATTTTTTCAGCCCCCCTCCCAAAATACAAGGTTTTTATCAGGTATATGAACTTGGCAATGCAGTAAATTGCTGCAATTTTTTCAGGCCCCCCCCCCCCCAAAAAAAAAAAAAAAAAAAATCAACGTTTCTATCAGGTATATGAACTTGGAATTGCAGTGAATTGCTTCAATTTTTCAGGCCCCCCAAAAATGCAAGGTATTTATCAGGTATATGAACTTGGAAATTCAGTAGATTGCCGCAAAGTTTTAAGCTCCCCCCCAATAAAATGCAGAGGTTTTTTTTTTTTATACATATATCAGGTATAATAACTTAGAATTGCAGTGCATTGCTGCAAATTTTTCAGCCCCCCAAAATGCAAGGATTTTTTTTATCAGGTTTATGAACTTGGAAATGCAGAGAATTGCTGCATATTTTTCAGCCCCATCCAAAAAAATACAAGGTTTTTTAATATCAGGTATATGAACTTGGAAATGCAGTGAATTGCTTCAATTTTTCAGGCACCCCAAAAATGCAAGGTTTTTTTCAGCTATATGAATTTGGAAATGCAGTGAAATGCTTCAATTTTTCAGCCCACCCCCCTAAAAAAAATGCAACGTTTCTATCAGGTATATGAACTTGGAGTTGCAGTGAATTGCTGCAATTTTTCAGGCCCCCCAAAATGCAAGGTTATTTTTACAGCTATATGAACTTGTATATGCAGTGAATTGCTTCAATTTTTAAGCCCCCTCCCCCCCAAAAAAAAACAACACAAAATGCAAGTTTTTTTTTATCAGGTAAATTAAATTGGAACTGCAGTGAATTGCTGCAATTTTTCAAGCCTCTAAAAATGCAAGGTTTTTATCAGGTATATGAACCTTGAAATGCAGTGAATTGATTCAACGTTTCAGCCTCCCCCCCAAAAAAAAATCAAGGTTTTTTAATTTCAGGTATATGAACTTGGAAATGCAGTGACTTGCTTAAATTTTTCAGGCACCCCAAAAATGTAAGGTTTTATTCAGCTATATGAATTTGGAAATGCAGTGAATTGCTTCAATTTTTCACCCCCCCCCAAAAAAAAAAAACAAAAACAAATGCAAGGTTTCTATCAGGTATATGAACTTGGAGTTTCAGTGAATTGCTGCAATTTTTCAGGCCCCCCAAAAATGCTAGTTTTTTTTTTTTAATCAGCTATATGAACTTGGAAATGCAGTGGATTGCTTTAATTTGTCAGGCCCCCTAAAAATACAAGGTTTCTATCAACTATATAAACTTGGAAATGCAGTGAATTGCTGTAATTTTTCAGCCCCCCTCCCAAAATGCAAGGTTTTTATCAGGAATGTGAACGTGGAAATGCAGTAAATTGCTGCAATTTTTCAGCCCACCCCCTAAAAAAAATTCAAGGTTTCTATCAGGTATATGAACTTGGAATTGCAGTGAATTGCTTCAATTTTTCAGGCCCCCCCAAAAATGCAAGGTATTTATCAGGTATATGAACTTGGAAATGCAGTGGATTGCCGCAAAGTTTTAAGCTTCCCCCAATAAAATGCAGAGGTTTTTTTTATATCAGGTACAATAACTTAGAATTGCAGTGCATTGCTGCAAATTTTTCAGCCCCCCAAAATGCAAGGATTTTTTTATCAAGTATATGAACTTGGAAATGCAGTGAAATGCTGCAAATTTTTCAGCCCCATCCAAAAATATGCAAGGTTTTTTATTATCAGGTATATGAACTTGGAAATGCAGTGGATTGCTTCAATTTTCCAGCCCCCCCCCCCCAAAAAAAAGAAAAAAAGCAAGGCATTTATCAGGTATATGAACTTTGAAATGTAGTGAATTGCTGCAATTTTTCAGGCCCCCCAAAAATGCTAGTTTTTTTTAATCAGCTATATGAACTTGGAAATGCAGTGGATTGCTTTAATTTGCCAGGCCCCCTAAAAATACAATTTTTTTATCAACTATATAAAATTGGAAATGCAGTGAATTGCTGCATTTTTTCAGCCCCCCTCCCAAAATACAAGGTTTTTATCAGGTATATGAACTTGGCAATGCAGTAAATTGCTGCAATTTTTTCAGGGCCCCCCCCCCCCAAAAAAAAAAAAAAAAAAATCAACGTTTCTATCAGGTATATGAACTTGGAATTGCAGTGAATTGCTTCAATTTTTCAGGCCCCCCAAAAATGCAAGGTATTTATCAGGTATATGAACTTGGAAATGCAGTAGATTGCCGCAAAGTTTTAAGCTCCCCCCCAATAAAATGCAGAGGATTTTTTTATATATATATCAGGTATAATAACTTAGAATTGCAGTGCATTGCTGCAAATTTTTCAGCCCCCCAAAATGCAAGGATTTTTTTATCAGGTATATGAACTTGGCAATGCAGTGAATTGCTTCAATTTTTAAGCCCCCCCCCAAAAAAAAAAAAGAAAAAAAACACAAAATACAAAGTTTTTTTTATCAGGTAAATTAAATTGGAACTGCAGTGAATTGCTTCAATTTTTCAGGCCCCCCAAAAGATGCAAGGTTTTTTTATCAGGAATATGAACTTGGAAATGCAGTGAATTGCTTCAACTTTTTCAGCCCCCCCCCCAAAAAAAAAAAAAATGGTAAGGTTTTTTTTTAATCAGGTATATGAACTTGGAAATGCAGTGAATTGCTTCAATTTTTCAGGCCCCAAAAAATGCAAGGTTTTTTTTTAATGAAGTATATGAACTAGGAAAAGCAGTGAATTGCTGGAAATTTTTCAGCCCCCATCCAAAAAAATGCAAGGTTTTTTATTATCAGGTATATGAACTTGAAAATGCAGTGAATTGCTGCAATTTTTAAGGCCCCCCCAAAAATGCAAGGTTTTTTTTTTTTTATCAAGTATATGAACTTGGAAATGCAGTGAAATGCTGCAAATTTTTCAGCCCCATCCAAAAATATGCAAGGTTTTTTATTATCAGGTATATGAACTTGGAAATGCAGTGGATTGCTTCAATTTTCCAGCCCCCCCCCCCAAAAAAAAAAATGCAAGGCATTTATCAGGTATATGAACTTTGAAATGTAGTGAATTGCTGCAATTTTTCAGGCCCCCCAAAAATGCTAGTTTTTTTTTAATCAGCTATATGAACTTGGAAATGCAGTGGATTGCTTTAATTTGCCAGGCCCCCTAAAAATACAATTTTTTTTATCAACTATATAAAATTGGAAATGCAGTGAATTGCTGCATTTTTTCAGCCCCCCTCCCAAAATACAAGGTTTTTATCAGGTATATGAACTTGGCAATGCAGTAAATTGCTGCAATTTTTTCAGGCCCCCCCCCCCAAAAAAAAAAAAAAAAAAAAAATCAACGTTTCTATCAGGTATATGAACTTGGAATTGCAGTGAATTGCTTCAATTTTTCAGGCCCCCCCAAAAATGCAAGGTATTTATCAGGTATATGAACTTGGAAATGCAGTAGATTGCCGCAAAGTTTTAAGCTCCCCCCCAATAAAATGCAGAGGTTTTTTTTTTATATTTATATCAGGTATAATAACTTAGAATTGCAGTGCATTGCTGCAAATTTTTCAGCCCCCCAAAATGCAAGGATTTTTTTTTATCAGGTTTATGAACTTGGAAATGCAGAGAATTGCTGCATATTTTTCAGCCCCATCCAAAAAAATACAAGGTTTTTTAATATCAGGTATATGAACTTGGAAATGCAGTGAATTGCTTCAATTTTTCAGGCACCCCAAAAATGCAAGGTTTTTTTCAGCTATATGAATTTGGAAATGCAGTGAAATGCTTCAATTTTTCAGCCCACCCCCCTAAAAAAAATGCAACGTTTCTATCAGGTATATGAACTTGGAGTTGCAGTGAATTGCTGCAATTTTTCAGGCCCCCCAAAATGCAAGGTTATTTTTACAGCTATATGAACTTGTATATGCAGTGAATTGCTTCAATTTTTAAGCCCCCTCCCCCCCAAAAAAAAACAACACAAAATGCAAGTTTTTTTTTATCAGGTAAATTAAATTGGAACTGCAGTGAATTGCTGCAATTTTTCAAGCCTCCAAAAATGCAAGGTTTTTATCAGGTATATGAACCTTGAAATGCAGTGAATTGATTCAACGTTTCAGCCTCCCCCCCAAAAAAAAATCAAGGTTTTTTAATTTCAGGTATATGAACTTGGAAATGCAGTGAATTGCTTAAATTTTTCAGGCACCCCAAAAATGTAAGGTTTTATTCAGCTATATGAATTTGGAAATGCAGTGAATTGCTTCAATTTTTCACCCCCCCCAAAAAAAAAAAAAAAAAAACAAATGCAAGGTTTCTATCAGGTATATGAACTTGGAGTTTCAGTGAATTGCTGCAATTTTTCAGGCCCCCCAAAAATGCTAGTTTTTTTTTTTTAATCAGCTATATGAACTTGGAAATGCAGTGGATTGCTTTAATTTGTCAGGCCCCCTAAAAATACAAGGTTTCTATCAACTATATAAACTTGGAAATGCAGTGAATTGCTGTAATTTTTCAGCCCCCCTCCCAAAATGCAAGGTTTTTATCAGGAATGTGAACGTGGAAATGCAGTAAATTGCTGCAATTTTTCAGCCCACCCCCTAAAAAAAATTCAAGGTTTCTATCAGGTATATGAACTTGGAATTGCAGTGAATTGCTTCAATTTTTCAGGCCCCCCCAAAAATGCAAGGTATTTATCAGGTATATGAACTTGGAAATGCAGTGGATTGCCGCAAAGTTTTAAGCTTCCCCCAATAAAATGCAGAGGTTTTTTTTATATCAGGTACAATAACTTAGAATTGCAGTGCATTGCTGCAAATTTTTCAGCCCCCAAAAATGCAAGGATTTTTTTATCAAGTATATGAACTTGGAAATGCAGTGAAATGCTGCAAATTTTTCAGCCCCATCCAAAAATATGCAAGGTTTTTTATTATCAGGTATATGAACTTGGAAATGCAGTGGATTGCTTCAATTTTCCAGCCCCCCCCCCCAAAAAAAAAAAAAAGCAAGGCATTTATCAGGTATATGAACTTTGAAATGTAGTGAATTGCTGCAATTTTTCAGGCCCCCCAAAAATGCTAGTTTTTTTTAATCAGCTATATGAACTTGGAAATGCAGTGGATTGCTTTAATTTGCCAGGCCCCCTAAAAATACAATTTTTTTATCAACTATATAAAATTGGAAATGCAGTGAATTGCTGCATTTTTTCAGCCCCCCTCCCAAAATACAAGGTTTTTATCAGGTATATGAACTTGGCAATGCAGTAAATTGCTGCAATTTTTCAGGGCCCCCCCCCCAAAAAAAAAAAAAAAAAAAAATCAACGTTTCTATCAGGTATATGAACTTGGAATTGCAGTGAATTGCTTCAATTTTTCAGGCCCCCCAAAAATGCAAGGTATTTATCAGGTATATGAACTTGGAAATGCAGTAGATTGCCGCAAAGTTTTAAGCTCCCCCCCAATAAAATGCAGAGGATTTTTTTTTATATATATCAGGTATAATAACTTAGAATTGCAGTGCATTGCTGCAAATTTTTCAGCCCCCCAAAATGCAAGGATTTTTTTATCAGGTATATGAACTTGGCAATGCAGTGAATTGCTTCAATTTTTAAGCCCCCCCCCCCAAAAAAAAAAGAAAAAAAACACAAAATACAAAGTTTTTTTTATCAGGTAAATTAAATTGGAACTGCAGTGAATTGCTTCAATTTTTCAGGCCCCCCAAAAGATGCAAGGTTTTTTTATCAGGAATATGAACTTGGAAATGCAGTGAATTGCTTCAACTTTTTCAGCCCCCCCCCCAAAAAAAAAAAAAATGGTAAGGTTTTTTTTTAATCAGGTATATGAACTTGGAAATGCAGTGAATTGCTTCAATTTTTCAGGCCCCAAAAAATGCAAGGTTTTTTTTTAATGAAGTATATGAACTAGGAAAAGCAGTGAATTGCTGGAAATTTTTCAGCCCCCATCCAAAAAAATGCAAGGTTTTTTATTATCAGGTATATGAACTTGAAAATGCAGTGAATTGCTGCAATTTTTAAGGCCCCCCAAAAATGCAAGGTTTTTTTTTTTTTATCAAGTATATGAACTTGGAAATGCAGTGAAATGCTGCAAATTTTTCAGCCCCATCCAAAAATATGCAAGGTTTTTTATTATCAGGTATATGAACTTGGAAATGCAGTGGATTGCTTCAATTTTCCAGCCCCCCCCCCAAAAAAAAAATAATGCAAGGCATTTATCAGGTATATGAACTTTGAAATGTAGTGAATTGCTGCAATTTTTCAGGCCCCCCAAAAATGCTAGTTTTTTTTTAATCAGCTATATGAACTTGGAAATGCAGTGGATTGCTTTAATTTGCCAGGCCCCCTAAAAATACAATTTTTTTTATCAACTATATAAAATTGGAAATGCAGTGAATTGCTGCATTTTTTCAGCCCCCCTCCCAAAATACAAGGTTTTTATCAGGTATATGAACTTGGCAATGCAGTAAATTGCTGCAATTTTTTCAGGCCCCCCCCCCAAAAAAAAAAAAAAAAAAAAAAAATCAACGTTTCTATCAGGTATATGAACTTGGAATTGCAGTGAATTGCTTCAATTTTTCAGGCCCCCCAAAAATGCAAGGTATTTATCAGGTATATGAACTTGGAAATGCAGTAGATTGCCGCAAAGTTTTAAGCTCCCCCCCAATAAAATGCAGAGGTTTTTTTTTTATATTTATATCAGGTATAATAACTTAGAATTGCAGTGCATTGCTGCAAATTTTTCAGCCCCCCAAAATGCAAGGATTTTTTTTTATCAGGTTTATGAACTTGGAAATGCAGAGAATTGCTGCATATTTTTCAGCCCCATCCAAAAAAATACAAGGTTTTTTAATATCAGGTATATGAACTTGGAAATGCAGTGAATTGCTTCAATTTTTCAGGCACCCAAAAAATGCAAGGTTTTTTTCAGCTATATGAATTTGGAAATGCAGTGAATTGCTTCAATTTTTCAGCCCCCCCCCTAAAAAAATGCAAGGTTTCTATCAGGTATATGAACTTGGAGTTGCAGTGAATTGCTGCAATTTTTCAGGCCCCCCAAAATGCAAGGTTATTTTTACAGCTATATGAACTTGTATATGCAGTGAATTGCTTTAATTTTTAAGCCCCCTCCCCCCCCAAAAAAAAAAAACAACACAAAATGCAAGGTTTTTTTTATCAGGTAAATTAAATTGGAACTGCAGTGAATTGCTGCAATTTTTCAAGCCTCCAAAAATGCAAGGTTTTTATCAGGTATATGAACCTTGAAATGCAGTGAATTGATTCAACGTTTCAGCCTCCCCCCCCAAAAAAAAATCAAGGTTTTTTAATTTCAGGTATATGAACTTGGAAATGCAGTGAATTGCTTCAATTTTTCAGGCACCCCAAAAATGTAAGGTTTTTTTCAGCTATATGAATTTGGAAATGCAGTGAATTGCTTCAATTTTTCACCCACCCCAAAAAAAACCCAAAAACAAATGCAAGGTTTCTATCAGGTATATGAACTTGGAGTTTCAGTGAATTGCTGCAATTTTTCAGGCCCCCCAAAAATGCTAGTTTTTTTTTAATCAGCTATATGAACTTGGAAATGCAGTGGATTGCTTTAATTTGTCAGGCCCCCTAAAAATACAAGGTTTTTATCAACTACATAAACTTGGAAATGCAGTGAATTGCTGTAATTTTTCAGCCCCCCTCCCAAAATGCAAGGTTTTTTATCAGGAATGTGAACGTGGAAATGCAGTAAATTGCTGCAATTTTTCAGCCCACCCCCTAAAAAAAATTCAAGGTTTCTATCAGGTATATGAACTTGGAATTGCAGTGAATTGCTTCAATTTTTCAGGCCCCCCCAAAAAATGCAAGGTATTTATCAGGTATATGAACTTGGAAATGCAGTGGATTGCCGCAAAGTTTTAAGCTTCCCCCAATAAAATGCAGAGGTTTTTTTTATATCAGGTATAATAACTTAGAATTGCAGTGCATTGCTGCAAATTTTTCAGCCCCCCAAAATGCAAGGATTTTTTTATCAGGTATATGAACTTGGCAATGCAGTGAAATGCTGCAATTTTTCAGGCCCCCCCAAAATTGAAAGGTTTTTATCAGGTATATGAAATTGGAACTGCAGAGAATTGCAGCAATTTTTCAGGCCCCCAAAATTGCAAGGTTTTTTTTTTAATCAAGTATATGAATTTGGAAATGCAGTGAATTGCTTCAATTTTTCAGCCCTTCCCCTCCAAAAAATTCAAGATTTCTATCAGGTATTTGAACTTGGATTTTCAGTGAATTGCTTCAATTTTTTAGGCCCCCCAAAATGCAAGGATTTTTTTTATCAGGTATATGAACTTGGCAATGCAGTGAATTGCTTCAATTTTTAAACCCCCCCCCCCCCCCAAAGAAAAAAATGCAAGGTTTTTATCAGGTATATGAACTTGGCAATACAGTGAATTGCTTCAATTTTTAAGCCCTCCCCCCAAAAGAAACACAAAATGCAAGGATTTTTTAATCAGGTAAATTAAATTGGAACTGCAGTGAATTGCTTCAATTTTTCAGGCCCCCCAAAAAATGCAAGGTTTTTTATCAGGAATATGAACTTGGCAATGCAATGAATTGCTTCAATTTTTCAGCCCCCCCCCCAAAAAAAAAAATGCAAGGTTTTTATCAGGTATATGAACTTGGAAAAGCAGTAATTTTTTTGCAATTTTTTTCAGGCCACCCAAAAATGCAAGTTTTTTTTATCAGCTATATGAATTTGGAAATGAAGTGGATTGCTTCAATTTTTTTCACTCCCCCCCAAAAAAGCAAGGTTATTATCAGTTATAAGAACTTGAAAATGCAGTAGATTGCTTTAATTTTCCAGCCCCCCCCCCAAAAAAAAAAAAAAATGCAAGGCATTTATCAGGTATATGAACTTTGAAATGTAGTGAATTGCTGCAATTTTTCAGGCCCCCCAAAAATGCTAGTTTTTTTTTAATCAGCTATATGAACTTGGAAATGCAGTGGATTGCTTTAATTTGCCAGGCCCCCTAAAAATACAATTTTTTTTATCAACTATATAAAATTGGAAATGCAGTGAATTGCTGCATTTTTTCAGCCCCCCTCCCAAAATACAAGGTTTTTATCAGGTATATGAACTTGGCAATGCAGTAAATTGCTGCAATTTTTTCAGGCCCCCCCCCCCAAAGAAAAATAAAAAAAAATCAACGTTTCTATCAGGTATATGAACTTGGAATTGCAGTGAATTGCTTCAATTTTTCAGGCCCCCCAAAAATGCAAGGTATTTATCAGGTATATGAACTTGGAAATGCAGTAGATTGCCGCAAAGTTTTAAGCTCCCCCCCCAATAAAATGCAGAGGTTTTTTTTTTATATATATATCAGGTATAATAACTTAGAATTGCAGTGCATTGCTGCAAATTTTTCAGCCCCCCAGAATGCAAGGATTTTTTTTTATCAGGTTTATGAACTTGGAAATGCAGAGAATTGCTGCATATTTTTCAGCCCCATCCAAAAAAATACAAGGTTTTTTAATATCAGGTATATGAACTTGGAAATGCAGTGAATTGCTTCAATTTTTCAGGCACCCCAAAAATGCAAGGTTTTTTTCAGCTATATGAATTTGGAAATGCAGTGAATTGCTTCAATTTTTCAGCCCCCCCCTAAAAAACTGCAAGGTTTCTATCAGGTATATGAACTTGGAGTTGCAGTGAATTGCTGCAATTTTTCAGGCCCCCCAAAATGCAAGGTTATTTTTACAGCTATATGAACTTGTATATGCAGTGAATTGCTTTAATTTTTAAGCCCCCTCCCCCCCCAAAAAAAAACACAACACAAAATGCAAGGTTTTTTTTTTATCAGGTAAATTAAATTGGAACTGCAGTGAATTGCTGCAATTTTTCAAGCCTCCAAAAATGCAAGGTTTTTATCAGGTATATGAACCTTGAAATGCAGTGAATTGATTCAACGTTTCAGCCTCCCCCCCAAAAAAAATCAAGGTTTTTTAATTTCAGGTATATGAACTTGGAAATGCAGTGAATTGCTTCAATTTTTCAGGCACCCCAAAAATGTAAGGTTTTTTTCAGCTATATGAATTTGGAAATGCAGTGAATTGCTTTAATTTTTCACCCACCCCAAAAAAAACCCAAAAACAAATGCAAGGTTTCTATCAGGTATATGAACTTGGAGTTTCAGTGAATTGCTGCAATTTTTCAGGCCCCCCAAAAATGCTAGTTTTTTTTTAATCAGCTATATGAACTTGGAAATGCAGTGGATTGCTTTAATTTGCCAGGCCCCCTAAAAATACAATTTTTTTTATCAACTATATAAAATTGGAAATGCAGTGAATTGCTGCATTTTTTCAGCCCCCCTCCCAAAATACAAGGTTTTTATCAGGTATATGAACTTGGCAATGCAGTAAATTGCTGCAATTTTTTCAGGCCCCCCCCCAAAAAAAAAAATAAAAAAAATCAACGTTTCTATCAGGTATATGAACTTGGAATTGCAGTGAATTGCTTCAATTTTTCAGGCCCCCCAAAAATGCAAGATATTTATCAGGTATATGAACTTAGAAATGCAGTAGATTGCCGCAAAGTTTTAAGCTCCCCCCCAATAAAATGCAGAGGATTTGTTTTTTATATATATCAGGTATAATAACTTAGAATTGCAGTGCATTGCTGCAAATTTTTCAGCCCCCCAAAATGCAAGGATTTTTTTATCAGGTATATGAACTTGGCAATGCAGTGAATTGCTTCAATTTTTAAGCCCCCCCCCCCAAAAAAAAGAAAAAAAACACAAAATACAAAGTTTTTTTTATCAGGTAAATTAAATTGGAACTGCAGTGAATTGCTTCAATTTTTCAGGCCCCCCAAAAGATGCAAGGTTTTTTATCAGGAATATGAACTGGGAAATGCAGTGAATTGCTTCAACTTTTTCAGCCCCCCCCCTAAAAAAAAAAAAATGGTAAGGTTTTTTTTTAATCAGGTATATGAACTTGGAAATGCAGTGAATTGCTTCAATTTTTCAGGCCCCAAAAAATGCAAGGTTTTTTTTTAATGAAGTATATGAACTAGGAAAAGCAGTGAATTGCTGGAAATTTTTCAGCCCCCTTCCAAAAAAATGCAAGGTTTTTTTTTATCAGGTATATGAACTTGAAAATGCAGTGAATTGCTGCAATTTTTAAGGCCCCCCAAAAATGCAAGGTTTTTTTTTTTTATCAAGTATATGAACTTGGAAATGCAGTGAAATGCTGCAAATTTTTCAGCCCCATCCAAAAATATGCAAGGTTTTTTATTATCAGGTATATGAACTTGGAAATGCAGTGGATTGCTTCAATTTTCCAGCCCCCCCCCAATAAAAAATGCAAGGCATTTATCAGGTATATGAACTTTGAAATGTAGTGAATTGCTGCAATTTTTCAGGCCCCCCAAAAATGCTTTTTTTTTTTAATCAGCTATATGAACTTGGAAATGCAGTGGATTGCTTTAATTTGCCAGGCCCCCTAAAAATACAATTTTTTTTTATCAACTATATAAAATTGGAAATGCAGTGAATTGCTGCATTTTTTCAGCCCCCCTCCCAAAATACAAGGTTTTTATCAGGTATATGAACTTGGCAATGCAGTAAATTGCTGCAATTTTTTCAGGCCCCCCCCCAAAAAAAAAAAAAAAAAAAAAATCAACGTTTCTATCAGGTATATGAACTTGGAATTGCAGTGAATTGCTTCAATTTTTCAGGCCCCCCAAAAATGCAAGGTATTTATCAGGTATATGACTTGGAAATGCAGTAGATTGCTGCAAAGTTTTAAGCTCCCCCCCAATAAAATGCAGAGGTTTTTTTTTATATATATATCAGGTATAATAACTTAGAATTGCAGTGCATTGCTGCAAATTTTTCAGCCCCCCAAAATGAAAGGATTTTTTTTTATCAGGTTTATGAACTTGGAAATGCAGAGAATTGCTGCATATTTTTCAGCCCCATCCAAAAAAATACAAGGTTTTTTAATATCAGGTATATGAACTTGGAAATGCAGTGAATTGCTTCAATTTTTCAGGCACCCCAAAAATGCAAGGTTTTTTTCAGCTATATGAATTTGGAAATGCAGTGAATTGCTTCAATTTTTCAGCCCCCCCCCCTAAAAAAATGCAAGGTTTCTATCAGGTATATGAACTTGGAGTTGCAGTGAATTGCTGCAATTTTTCAGGCCCCCCAAAATGCAAGGTTATTTTTACAGCTATATGAACTTGTATATGCAGTGAATTGCTTCAATTTTTAAGCCCCCTCCCCCCCCCAAAAAAAAAACAACACAAAATGCAAGGGTTTTTTTTATCAGGTAAATTAAATTGGAACTGCAGTGAATTGCTGCAATTTTTCAAGCCTCCAAAAATGCAAGGTTTTTATCAGGTATATGAACCTTGAAATGCAGTGAATTGATTCAACGTTTCAGCCTCCCCCCAAAAAAAAAATCAAGGTTTTTTAATTTCAGGTATATGAACTTGGAAATGCAGTGAATTGCTTCAATTTTTCAGGCACCCCAAAAATGTAAGGTTTTTTTCAGCTATATGAATTTGGAAATGCAGTGAATTGCTTCAATTTTTCACCCACCCCAAAAAAAAACCAAAAACAAATGCAAGGTTTCTATCAGGTATATGAACTTGGAGTTTCAGTGAATTGCTGCAATTTTTCAGGCCCCCCAAAAATGCTAGTTTTTTTTAATCAGCTATATGAACTTGGAAATGCAGTGGATTGCTTTAATTTGTCAGGCCCCCTAAAAATACAAGGTTTTTATCAACTATATAAACTTGGAAATGCAGTGAATTGCTGTAATTTTTCAGCCCCCCTCCCAAAATGCAAGGTTTTTATCAGGAATGTGAACGTGGAAATGCAGTAAATTGCTGCAATTTTTCAGCCCACCCCCTAAAAAAAATTCAAGGTTTCTATCAGGTATATGAACTTGGAATTGCAGTGAATTGCTTCAATTTTTCAGGCCCCCCCAAAAATGCAAGGTATTTATCAGGTATATGAACTTGGAAATGCAGTGGATTGCCGCAAAGTTTTAAGCTTCCCCCAATAAAATGCAGAGGTTTTTTTTATATCAGGTATAATAACTTAGAATTGCAGTGCATTGCTGCAAATTTTTCAGCCCCCCAAAATGCAAGGATTTTTTTTATCAGGTATATGAACTTGGCAATGCAGTGAAATGCTGCAATTTTTCAGGCCCCCCCAAAATTGAAAGGTTTTTATCAGGTATATGAAATTGGAACTGCAGAGAATTGCAGCAATTTTTCAGGCCCCCAAAATTGCAAGGTTTTTTTTTTTAATCAAGTATATGAATTTGGAAATGCAGTGAATTGCTTCAATTTTTCAGCCCTTCCCCTCCAAAAAATTCAAGATTTCTATCAGGTATTTGAACTTGGATTTTCAGTGAATTGCTTCAATTTTTTAGGCCCCCCAAAATGCAAGGATTTTTTTTATCAGGTATATGAACTTGGCAATGCAGTGAATTGCTTCAATTTTTAAACCCCCCCCCCCCCAAAGAAAAAAATGCAAGGTTTTTATCAGGTATATGAACTTGGCAATACAGTGAATTGCTTCAATTTTTATGCCCTCCCCCCAAAAGAAACACAAAATGCAAGGATTTTTTAATCAGGTAAATTAAATTGGAACTGCAGTGAATTGCTTCAATTTTTCAGGCCCCCCAAAAAATGCAAGGTTTTTTATCAGGAATATGAACTTGGCAATGCAATGAATTGCTTCAATTTTTCAGCCCCCCCCCCCCCAAAAAAAAAAATGCAAGGTTTTTATCAGGTATATGAACTTGGAAAAGCAGTAATTTTTTTGCAATTTTTTTCAGGCCACCCAAAAATGCAAGTTTTTTTTATCAGCTATATGAATTTGGAAATGAAGTGGATTGCTTCAATTTTTTTCACTCCCCCCAAAAAAAAGCAAGGTTATTATCAGTTATAAGAACTTGAAAATGCAGTAGATTGCTTTAATTTTCCAGCCCCCCCCCCAAAAAAAAAAAAATGCAAGGCATTTATCAGGTATATGAACTTTGAAATGTAGTGAATTGCTGCAATTTTTCAGGCCCCAAAAAATGCTAGTTTTTTTTATCAGCTATATGAACTTGGAAATGCAGTGGATTGCTTCAATTTGTCAGGCACCCTAAAAATGGAAGGTTTTTATCAACTATATAAACTTGGAAATGCAGTGGATTGCTGCAATTTTTCAGCCACCCTCCCAAAATGCAAGGTTTTTTTTTTTTTTTAAATGTAGATTGTGAGCCCCACATAGAGCTCACAATTTACATTTTTCCCTATCAGTATGTCTTTAAAATATGGGATGGAAATCCATGCAAACACGGGTAGAACATACAAACTCCTTGCAGATGTTTTTTTGCCCATGGTGGGATTTGAACACCAGGGCTCAGGTGCTGCAAGGCTGCAGTGCTATCCACTGAGCCACCGTGTGGCCCCCAAAAATGCAAGGTTTTTATCAGGAATATGAACGTGGAAATGCAGTGAATTGCTGCAATTTTTCAGCCCACCCCCCTAAAAAATAATTCAAGTTTTTTATGAGGTATATGAACTTTGCAATGCAGTAAATTGCTGCAATTTTTTCAGCCCCCCCCCAAAAAAAAAAAAAAAATTCAAGGTTTCTGTCAGGTATATGAACTTGGAATTGCAGTGAATTGCTTAAATTTTTCAGGCCCCCCCAAAACTGCAAGGTATTTATCAGGTATATGAAATTGGAAATGCAGTGGATTGTCGCAAAATTTTCAGCTCCCCCCAATAAAATGCAGAGGTTTTTTTTTTATATCAGGTATAATAACTCAGAAATGCAGTAAATTGCTTAAATTTTTCAGGCCTTCACCCCAAAATAATTCAAGGTTTCTATCAGGTATATGAACTTGGAATTGCAGTGAATTGCTGCAAATTTTTCAGCCCCCCAAAATGCAAGGATTTTTTTATCAGGCATACGAATTTGGCAATGCAGTGAATTGCTTCAATTTTTAAGCCCCCCCCCCAAAAAAAAAACAAAAAAAAACACAAAATACAAGGTTTTTTTAATCAGGTAAATTAAATTGGAACTGCAGTGAATTGCTTCAATTTTTCAGGCCCCCCAAAAGATGCAAGTTTTTTTTTATCAGGAATATGAACTTGGAAATGCAGAGAATTGCTGCAATTTTTCAGGCCCCAAAAAATGCAAGGTTTTTTTTAATGAAGTATATGAACTAGGAAAAGCAGTGAATTGCTGGAAATTTTTCAGCCCCCATCCAAAAAAATGCAAGGTTTTTTATTATCAGGTATATGAACTTGAAAATGCAGTGAATTGCTGCAATTTTTAAGGCCCCCCAAAAATGCAAGGTTTTTTTATTTTATCAAGTATATGAACTTGGAAATGCAGTGAAATGCTGCAAATTTTTCAGCCCCATCCAAAAATATGCAAGGTTTTTTATTATCAGGTATATGAATTTGGAAATGCAGTGGATTGCTTCAATTTTCCAGCCCCCCCCCCCAAAAAAAAAAAAAAATGCAAGGCATTTATCAGGTATATGAACTTTGAAATGTAGTGAATTGCTGCAATTTTTCAGGCCCCCCAAAAATGCTAGTGTTTTTTTTAATCAGCTATATGAACTTGGAAATGCAGTGGATTGCTTTAATTTGCCAGGCCCCCTAAATATACAATTTTTTTTTATCAACTATATAAAATTGGAAATGCAGTGAATTGCTGCATTTTTTCAGCCCCCCTCCCAAAATACAAGGTTTTTATCAGGTATATGAACTTGGCAATGCAGTAAATTGCTGCAATTTTTTCAGGCCCCCCCCCCCCCCAAAAAAAAAAAAAAAAAAAAATCAACGTTTCTATCAGGTATATGAACTTGGAATTGCAGTGAATTGCTTCAATTTTTCAGGCCCCCCAAAAATGCAAGGTATTTATCAGGTATATGAACTTGGAAATTCAGTAGATTGCCGCAAAGTTTTAAGCTCCCCCCCAATAAAATGCAGAGGTTTTTTTTTTTTTATACATATATCAGGTATAATAACTTAGAATTGCAGTGCATTGCTGCAAATTTTTCAGCCCCCCAAAATGCAAGGATTTTTTTTATCAGGTTTATGAACTTGGAAATGCAGAGAATTGCTGCATATTTTTCAGCCCCATCCAAAAAAATACAAGGTTTTTTAATATCAGGTATATGAACTTGGAAATGCAGTGAATTGCTTCAATTTTTCAGGCACCCCAAAAATGCAAGGTTTTTTTCAGCTATATGAATTTGGAAATGCAGTGAAATGCTTCAATTTTTCAGCCCACCCCCCTAAAAAAAATGCAACGTTTCTATCAGGTATTTGAACTTGGATTTTCAGTGAATTGCTTCAATTTTTTAGGCCCCCCAAAATGCAAGGATTTTTTTTATCAGGTATATGAACTTGGCAATGCAGTGAATTGCTTCAATTTTTAAACCCCCCCCCCCCCAAAGAAAAAAATGCAAGGTTTTTATCAGGTATATGAACTTGGCAATACAGTGAATTGCTTCAATTTTTATGCCCTCCCCCCAAAAGAAACACAAAATGCAAGGATTTTTTAATCAGGTAAATTAAATTGGAACTGCAGTGAATTGCTTCAATTTTTCAGGCCCCCCAAAAAATGCAAGGTTTTTTATCAGGAATATGAACTTGGCAATGCAATGAATTGCTTCAATTTTTCAGCCCCCCCCCCCCAAAAAAAAAAAATGCAAGGTTTTTATCAGGTATATGAACTTGGAAAAGCAGTAATTTTTTTGCAATTTTTTTCAGGCCACCCAAAAATGCAAGTTTTTTTTATCAGCTATATGAATTTGGAAATGAAGTGGATTGCTTCAATTTTTTTCACTCCCCCCAAAAAAAAGCAAGGTTATTATCAGTTATAAGAACTTGAAAATGCAGTAGATTGCTTTAATTTTCCAGCCCCCCCCCCAAAAAAAAAAAAAATGCAAGGCATTTATCAGGTATATGAACTTTGAAATGTAGTGAATTGCTGCAATTTTTCAGGCCCCAAAAAATGCTAGTTTTTTTTATCAGCTATATGAACTTGGAAATGCAGTGGATTGCTTCAATTTGTCAGGCACCCTAAAAATGGAAGGTTTTTATCAACTATATAAACTTGGAAATGCAGTGGATTGCTGCAATTTTTCAGCCACCCTCCCAAAATGCAAGGTTTTTTTTTTTTTTAAATGTAGATTGTGAGCCCCACATAGAGCTCACAATTTACATTTTTCCCTATCAGTATGTCTTTAAAATATGGGATGGAAATCCATGCAAACACGGGTAGAACATACAAACTCCTTGCAGATGTTTTTTTGCCCATGGTGGGATTTGAACACCAGGGCTCAGGA